>NC_066517.1:20320039-20360039 GCF_024679095.1 Eriocheir sinensis | reverse complement strand
AACGGAGAACCAGACCCAGGCACAAGAGAGAAGAAACAGCACCCGATCACGAACAGTAAGTAATAAGAAGAAGAAAGAAATCCAATAAGTGATAACAAGAACAAAGAAGAACGCAGGAGGAAAGAAATCTAAGGGGACCGTTTCCGAGAGAGGCCAGGATGTCTCGCGCGCGGCTGTCCTCTCAGCGGCCCGTAACTCACGCCGGGGACAGCCAAGGTGGGTGAGGCGCGGCCCGCAACGAGGCGACAATCTCCGTAAAACTGCAACCTTAGGGGAGGGGCGGGAAAGGGAGGGAAGAGGGGGGGGGGAAGGTGAAGGATGGGAAGGGGGGGGAGGAGGAAGGAGTAGTGGGGTTGCAAAAAGGAGGAAAGGTAGAGAGTTGGGGAGGAGAAATATAGGAGGGAAAGATATGATTTGGGGAAGGAGGGAAAGGAAAGGGAGCGGAAAGGTGGAGGATTGGGGAGGAGAAAGTGGAGGGAAAGATATGATTTGGAGAAGGGGTAGGAGGGAAAGGAAAGGGACCAGGAAGGTGGAAAGGTAGATGATTGGGGAGGAGAAAGTGGAGGGAAAAATATGATTTGGAGAAGGGGAAGGAGGGAGAAGAAAGGGGAAAGGTGGAGGGGTAAGGAGAATAGAAAAGGGAAAGATATGATTGGGACAGGGCGTAAGAAGGAAGGAGTTGCAAAGAGGAGGAGAGGCGGAAGAATAGGAAGATAGAAGAGGAGGATACATGACAATGGAGGAGAGGATGGTGAGGGAGGGAAAAGAGAAGGGCTGCAAAAAAAGGGAAGAAAGGGGAGGCGTAGGTAGATAGAGGGAATGAGGGAGAGAGAAATGAGGGAAAATTTTTGAGGAAGGGGAAAGAGAATGAGAGGAGGAGGAGGAGGAGGGACTGAAGGAAGGAGAAGAAAAAAAGAAGAAAGGTGGAAAAAAGAAAGAGGGAAGAGCAGAAGAACAGATGGAGGAATGAAGGAGGAGGAGGAAGAAGAGGAAGGAAAAAGTTAGAAAAATGGCTGTTCTGGAAGGAAGAAGAGAAAGAAGAGTGGAGAGAAGCAGAGGAGGGGAAGAGGGAGGAGGAAAGGAAGGGAAGGTAGAAGGGGGAAGAAGAGGAGGAAGAAGAGGAAGGTAAAAGTTAGAAAAGTGGCTGTGCTGGAAGGAAGAAGAGAAGGAAGAGTGGAGAGGAGCAGAGGAGGGGAAGAGGGAGGAGGAACGGAAGGGAAGGTAGAAGGGGGAAGAAGAGGAGGAAGAAGAGGAAGGTAAAAGTTAGCAAAGTGGCAGCCCTGGAAGGAAGAAGAGAACGAAGAGGAGGGGAAGAGGGAGGTAAGGTAGAGGGGGGAAGAAGGCAGGAGGAAGGGGGGGAGGTGAGGGGCAGGAAAGGTGTCCCGTACGTCAACTGAGCACGGTCGTTTAACCTTTGTTTCGCCTTATTTACTGCAGCGTACGTCTTCCTTCCGTCGGTCGGCGGGCCTCCGAGCCTTCCCTGACCCCGCAGCTTCAGTATCCGGCAATTTTACGGATTTCTCGCCACCCACAACCTCCAAAACCTTGAATTTACGACGCAAAGAATTTTTCGCAGTCCCCGACCTCTCCAAAGCCTAAATTTCTGACACTTTGAAGATTTTTTCGCCACCACGGAACCCCCCAAAAAACTGCATTTCTGATACATTTGTTTTTTGCCCCCACGACCACGAATGAGGGACGAAGATAGAGAGATAGAAGGATACAAAGTGGGGACGTAAAGGAGGGAGATAAGGAAGGAAGCAAAAAAGGGGGAGTGAAGGAGGAAAATAGAGGGAAGAAAAGAGGGACAGAGAAGGCAAGAAGGTGGACAAGGAAGTGGGAGTGAAGGGAAGGAAATTAAAGAAACAGAAGTGTCCAAAATAAGAACATAATGGAAGGGGACAAAGACAGGACAAAAATAGATAAATGAAATGGAAGGAATGTAAAAAGACACGAAGGGAAGGAGATCGAAAAAAAACTTAAATTTCAAACATAATAGTTTTTTTTTTTAGTTAACATAGACCCCTTATGCCCCTAATATTCAGACTTTAGGGATTTTTTGCTACCTTAAATACCCTAAAACACCAAATTTCTGACACTAGGGATTTCGCAGCTCTGATCACAACTTTTATTTAACAGCATATAGATTTTTCGGCCCTTTGTAGCATCATATTCATAATCTTTTATCCGCTCATGTCCTTTTGTTTCCTATTTTTTCTTCTTCTTTACTCTCTAATAATCTCTTATCTAGTTTTCTGTCCTGTCCTGCTCTTTCCATTCCTCCTCAGTTCCTCTAGTCTCCTTCCTCTCCTTTCATCTACTCTCTATTCTACTTTCCTGTCATATCGTGTCCTGTCATCATAGCCTGTCTTGTCCTGTCCTGTCCTCTCCTGTCCTGCTCCTTCCTCTCCTCTTCCCTTCCTCTTCCTTTCCTCTAGTCTCCTTCCTCTCCTCTCCTCTACTTTACTCTCGTTCTTAGCTTTATTCTTTTCTAACTGTCCATCTCATTACTGTTTTTATTTATATTTTTTTCTTTCTACTTTTTCTTCATATTTTTCGTCCATTTTTTTCTGTCATATCAACTCCTGTCATAGCCTGTCTTGTCCTGTTTCTTCCTACTTCCCTTCGTTACCCTCATCTCCGTCATTCTCCACACTCTCCCTACTCAATTTATCACCTCGTCCTTACTTTATAACATCCCGTATCCTCACCAACAAACACTCGCTAATAAAGCCACAACGTCCTCCTCTTAAAGTCACGCGGCGTCTCGTTAACCCGCGCCACATCTTGCTCTTTATAACACGTGGGCCAGTATTATAAAACACACTTGCTTCTCATACCAACTATTTCTAAAGGTCAAAGAGGGGATCAGTCGGGTTCTAATGAGTGTTTCTTTATATTCACGGTACAGAAGAAGGGTCAGACTACCACCAGGGTCATAAAACTACTCCTGGAAATGTCCCAAACTCCTATGAAAGCCTTGTCAAATATGTGTTCTTGGGCGACGAAATGTTTAGTAATACGGCCCGTGGTCTCCTCAGCCTTAAGCAACGTTGCCAGATTGTCGTACTCTGCCTCTTATTTTTGCCGATTTCCGACCCCAAAACTGCTTTCATCACCCAATTAACTGCCTTCATATATGGTTATCGTATAAATGGTTAATTACTGGTGCTTCTTGGTAATATTTATAGGTCAGAAACCGGTAAATACGCGGCTATTGAGTACGATAATCTGGCAACGGTGGCCTCAGCTCACACTCTGATGACCCAATATGAAAATGTCTTCTGGTGTTTTTTTTTTTTTTTTTTTTTTTACAGAAAAGGACACAGTTCAAGTGCGTGAAAAAAAAATAAAACAATAATGAAAAAAAAAAAAGCCCGCTCCTTACAGCTCCTGAATAGAGTACAGAGGAGTGGCCAAATAGAGAGGTCAATTTCGGGAGGAAGAGAGGTCAATTTCGGGACCCCGTAGTTTTTTGCCTCACACACTCTACCCCGAGAATATATGGATAACAGGAAAACAACACTCAGATGCCACGTAAGCGTTCAGATGCCTCAATGTGAAAACGTCTTTTGGTGTTGTACCCGGAGTTTATGGCCTCACACGCTACACCCCGAGAATATATGGATAACAGGAAAACAACACTCAGATGCCACGTAAGCGTTCAGATGCCTCAATATGAAAACGTCTTCTGGTGTTGTGCCCTGTAGTTTTCTGGCTCACACGCTCTATCCAGAAAATATATTGATAACAGGAAAACAACACTCAGATGCCACATAAGCGTTCAGATGCCTCAATATGAAAACGTCTTCTGGTGTTGAGCCCCGTAGATTTTTGCCTCACACGCTACACCCCGAAAAAATATGGATAACAGGAAACCAACATTCAGATGTCACATAAGCGTTCAGATGCCACAATATGAAATACTTTTTGGTGTATTATCTATCTAGTTTTATGTATTACACGCTTTAGCAAGAAAATATATGTCATTCAAATAAAACAACACAACTAGATACCTCAAGTCACGCTCAAATGCCATAAGATGAAAACGATGCATTGATTTGTTCTCTCTAGTTTTTTGCCTCATCACCAATTTGACATCCATCACCTCTTCTCGCTTAATCTACTCTTCGTCTGCCCTTCGCTCCACTTTCCTTTCCTCTTCTCTACACTCTTTATTTCCACTCTCTTCAGATTTCACCTCTTCTCTCCTCTGCATCAACTCTTTCCTCCATTTCTTTTATTCACTTTTCCTCTCTGATGAAAGAAGTAAAACAAAGCACATAGATTATAAGTCACGCTCAGATGCCTCATGATGAAAAACGAATTACTGTTGTTTTGTCTCTATAATTCTTTGCCCCATTGACACGACTAACATCGAAAACACAGAAGCAATACAAGTAAAACGGCTCACCTATCCTGTATTTCTCTTCCCTCACACAATAAAATTTAAACGCCCCTCTCCCCCTTCCAACACGCACATCCACACGAAAATAAACAGATAAACAAACTCATATATCGTCGAAATCCTACCCCCTAAAAATGCACAATATTAATACAAACACGTACGAGCAAACAAACAAATATTTTCACACACAGATCGTTCCAATTCCTTATCTCATACAATATTAAACACACACATAGACACACACACATAAACATATAGCAAAACACACAAATACACAGAAAACACAAACGCAACAAAACAAAAACGAAGCACACACTCGCACAAAACAACATAGTATACCCTCACTCACACACACACACACACACACACACACACACACAAACACACGAAAAACACGACCTACCCACTCACACGCCCGCACCCACAAACACACACGTCCTCACTTTCTTCTACAAAACACATAATACCAAACACACAACCTATCATCCTGTCTCACGCCCAAACAGCCAAACACACACAGGAAAACACGACCTACCTACTCACACACCCACACCCACAAACACACACGTCCTCCCTTCTCTCTACAAAACACCAACGAAAAATAAAACACAGAACATGTCACACCTCACACACACACAGCCAAACAAACACACACAAAAACATACAAACGACCTCCCCTCCCTTCATCTCACCCCCGCCCCCACACACACACAAACATAAACATCTTTCCTTCCCTCTAAAAAAAACAAAAACGAAACGAAACAAACATAACAGAACACATCACAGTCCTCTCTTACACATGAATCCAAACACACACACACACAAAAGCACGACCCAACCACCTCCTACCCCTCCCCCACACGCACACAAACATCCTCTCCTTTCCCTCTCCGCTCCGTCCAGGTGTCGGGCGGGATCCGGGGGAGAATGAGCTCCTCCTCCACCTGTCAGCCGCGCCCGCCAGCATGACACACCTGCGATGCGCGAGTCCCAGCCCGGCTCTGATACGTCCTTCACGCCCCCTCGTCCCTCCTTGTACCTTTCGCTTATGTTCCTTTACTGTATCCTTCTATTCTGTTTCTTTATTTTTGTTCTCCTTCGCCCCTCCACTTCCTTGTTTTTCCCCTCTATCCCTTTTTAGATTCCTTCATTTTGCTCCTTCACGTCCACCTTTCCTTCCGTCCCTGTCTCTATTCTTTGTGTTCATATATCTTTCTATTCTGTTGCTTTATTTTTCTTTCCTCGTCTCGCCTTCACTTCCTCGTCGACCTCCTTCCCTTCGTGTCTTTTTACATTCCTTCTATTTCATTTATCTATTTTTGTCCTACCTTTGTCCCTTTCCATTATGTTCTTATTTTGCACCCTTCTATTCTGTTTCTTTAATTTCTTTCCCTTCACTCCCACTTCCTTGTCCACCTTCCTTCCTTCTCTGTCCCTCTTTTTGTTCCTCTATTTTCCTCCTTCACTCCCCCTTTTATTGCTTCCTTCCTTGTCTCTCTCCTTTATGTCCCCACTTCCTATCCTTCTTTTTCTCTATCTTCGTCCCTCATTCTACCCTTCCTTTCCCTTGTCGACTTCCTTTCCTTCAGCTCTCTTTACATCCATTCTATTTAATTAATCTATATTCCTCCTGATTCACGCCCCTCTTCCTTGCCCCTCGTCTACATGTTTAAATATTGTATCATTCTATTTTATTTCTCTATATTCGTCCCTCACTCGCCCTCAACTTCCTTTTCTCCATACTTCTGTACATTCTTTATAATCCTTTCCTCTATCTCCGTAACCCTTCACATCTCCATTCCCTTTATTCTTCTTTACACTCCTATATTTACCCTTCTATTCTATTGTTTTATATTCGTTCTCCTTCCCACCCTCCACCTGTATTTTACCCTTCCATTCAATTTCTTTACATTTGGTCTCCTTCAATCCCTCTACCCCCCTTGTCACCCTTCTTTCCTCCCTCTCTTTTCTCCTTCCTTTAGAGAAATAGAGAAAGGGAATGGAGTGAAGGCAAATATTATAGACGAGACCATGGAAACGTTAACAAAAAAAATAAGAAAAAAACAAACGAAATAATTAAAAAGAGGAACTGGAATATACCCCAAAAAGCAGAAAACAGATAACAGGAAAGCAGGAAAGATAGAAAAATCACTGCGATAAGAGGGAGCGAGGTCAAGAGGGAGAAAACGTAAGAAAAACAAGAAGAAAAAAAACTGAGCAAAGGAAGAGGAAAGCGATATCAGAGCATGAGGAGGTGAAGCAAGAGGAAGAAAGAGGAGTAGGAAGAGGAAACAGGCAGACTGGGAGTGGGAGGGAGAACAAAGAGGAGGAAAGAGCCATCAGAGCATGAGGAGGTGAAGCAGGAGGAAAAAAGAGGAATAGGAAGAGGAAGAGGAAGAATGGGGCACCTGAGGCAGACTGGGAGGGGGAGGGAGAACAAAGAAGAGGAGAGAGCCATCAGAACATAAGGAGGTGAAGCAAGAGGAGGAAGAAAGAGGAGTAGGAAGAGGAACGAGGCAGACTGGGAGTAGGAAGAAGAATAAGGAGTAAGAAAGAAGACGATAAGTAGGAAATGGACGAAGGAAGGAGAATAAATAGAGGTAAAGGAAGCAGCAGGAAACAGAAGAAGACGAAGAGGAATAAGAGGAGGAAAAAGGAAATGGGTGATGAGTAGAGTTGATGAAGGGAAGCGGAGGAAGGTGAAAAGAGGACGAATGGAAGAGGAGAAAGAAGAAGCAGGCAAGCAAAGAAAGACAAAGAAATGAGGAAGAGGGAAGGGGAGAGAATGAGTGATGAGTAGAGTAGGTGAAGAAAAAGGGAGGAGGGAGGAGGAGAGAGGAGGTGCTGGATACATGAAGCAGTGAAGAGATCAAGGAGGAAGGGAGGGGGGAGGAGGCAGAGGGAGAAAGGAAGAGAGACAGGGAGAAGGAGTGAATAGGGGAGAAGGGGAGAGGGGTAAGGTGGAACGGAGGTGAATGGGGAGGAAGAGAGGAGGGAAAGGTAAGGAAGGGGCGAATGGGAGAAAGAGGAGAGACACAGAGGGAAGAAGCAAGAAGAGGAAGAGTGAGAGGGAGAGGAAAGGAGAGGAGAAGATGGGAAGGTGAATTGGGAGGATAAGGAGAGAGGGGACGGTGGGTAAGGATTGAATGGAGGAAGGAAAGGAGAGACAGGGAGGGAAGAGGCAAGCAGAGGAAGAGTGCACGGGGGGTAGAGGAGGGGGAGCAGTGTACCTTCGCGTCCCCCCAGGTGATGCGAAATTAAAAGAAACTACGCAGGTGCGAAGAGATAAGGAGGTGAGTTCCGGCCGAGGCACCTGCGAGATTCATTTTCCAGGTGTATAGAAGAGGAGGAGGAGGAGGAGGAGGAGGAGGAGGAAACAGGAAGAGGCGATGCAAGAGGTTGTGAAATTGAAGACGCTGGAGATGGTAGTGGATGGAGGAGAAGAGGAGCAAGAGGAGGAGGAGGAGGAAGAGGAGGAGGAGGAGGAGGAGGAGGAGGAGGAGGAGGAGGAGGAGGAGGAGGAGGAGGAGGAGGAGGAGGAGGAGAGGTTGATGACATGACAAGAAGCGTGCAAATGTTGAGCAATATCTTTTCCCAAAAACTATATACTTAATTTTGCTTAACAATAATAATGATGATAATAATAATAATAATAATAATAATAATAATAATAATAATAATAATAATAATAATAATAATAATAACAACAACAATAATAATAATAATAATAATAATAATAATAATAATAATAATAATAATAATAATAATAATAATAATAAAGAGCAAAGCAACTAGATTCAGTCCATCTCAACCTCTACCTGCAACAATTAACACGCTGTTCTTGGGCATTATATTTCACATCATAACTCTTATAATGTCGCAACTATTTCCCCTTCATCTACCTTTAAAATGATGGGGACTACCATAGACTCCGTAGCCTTGACGGGTGTCGGCGGAACCGCCAAAATATTAGGCGGGCAAACTCTCACAACAAAAAAAAGGCGTCCTGACTTAATTTTTTTACCTAGCCTCACCAAATTTTGCATGTAGCTCCCCTTACTGGTAATGCGCATGGACCCATGAAGTCACATTTTCATTTCAGTTCGTTTTAGTATCAATAAGATATACAAAATACTTAAGCACCGCTAGAACAACACTAACATCTCTTCTGCCCGCTCAGTTTCTGCTTTTTAAAGCCACTCTTGCTTGAGAGAGAGAGAGAGAGAGAGAGAGAGAGAGAGAGAGAGAGAGAGAGAGAGAGAGAGAGAGAGAGAGAGAGAGAGAGAGAGAGAGAGTTCTCTTAAGAAAAAAAAGTTACTGCAAAATAATAGCCTAGTTTTCTTAAGTGCATAATAATTTTGTATTCGTAAATACAAAATAATAGCCTAGTCTCATGAATGCAAAAGAATCGCTTAGTATTCTTAAATGCAAAATAATAGCTTAGTATTCTTAAATGTAAAGTAATCGCCTAGTATTCCTAAATGCAAAATAATAGCCTGGTATTCATGAATTCAAATTAATAGTATATTATTCCTAACTGCTAAATAATAGCCTATTGTTCATGAATGCAAAATAATAGCCTGGTTTAACTAAATGTAAAATTATAAGCTAGTGTACACAATAAAATTATAATGTATTAATCTTGACTACTTCACTGGCATATAAGTAGATTATTACAGATTGTAAAACTCTTTCCACCTACAATTTATTACAGAAGCTGTAGATTCGGTATAACATGCATAAAACCTTACACCATACGAATAAAATCCAATATTCCTCAAAACAACTTACCTCGTTCCCAGGAGATCACGACCCCCATGTTAAGAACCGCTGAATTAGAAGCAAGAAACAATACAACAATATCAGCGACAGCAAGGGAGGGCAGCGCGGGGTACTACTTACTTGAAGCACAGGGTGTTCGTTACTAACCGACTATGCGCGAGTGTTGCCCGCTTATCCAGTGAGCTGCTGCGGCAAAGCCCTCCCGACACCCGTCAAGGATACGTTTACCTGCAGGAATATGTTGTGTGTCCTTTTGTTACAGCACGGGAGGCAGTTCAAGAGCAAAGAGCAAAAGCTATAATAAAAGCCCGCAAGACGCTACTCCGAACAAAAGAATAAAGAACGAGAGGTCAGGAGAGAGGTCAATTTCGGGTAGAGGGGTGTCTTGATACTCTACTGAATAAGTTTGTCTTGATCGAACCCTTCACTGGCGGGGCTGCGGCAATACCTCCTCTACCTTCCCTCACCTGGTATCTATCTATGGCTTGTTAATTATCTTCGAGGAGGAGGAGGAGGAGGAGGAGGAGGAGGAGGAGGAGGAGCTGTGTGCGTTGGAGAATTTGCTGTCAGAGTTGGGAGTCGCATCAAACAAGAGTTCCAATCCGGATAAACTCACATCAAGGGTTTCCAAGAGTTTGCGGAGTCGAGTTGGTCGGGGCTCTCCTGTGGCGGCTGCGGGCACTGTTGTGTATTCCCGTTAACGCTTCTCTCTCTCTCTCTCTCTCTCTCTCTCTCTCTCTCTCTCTCTCTCTCCTCTCCTCTCCTCTCCTCTCCTCTCCTCTCCTCGGTCACTCAAACCGCACATATTCCTTAAATTCCATAACCTCTGACATTATAAATTGAGTTGCTTAATGGTTCTGATCAGAGACAGAATGATTTACAAATTATAAATAATCATAACCCCTCCTAGCCTCATTAGTTTGAAGGGGATAAGAAGTATTATACAAGTTCGGGACTCGTTAATGAAACTTGAGATAGTATCAGATGAATTTAGGGTTGTGAGTTTGTTAATAGGCTTCGTCGTAGCTACAAAAGAGGAAAAGTACTGGATGGTTATGTGATTTGACCTAGTTAAAGAACACTGAAGAAGATTTTGAGTGACATACGTAATATCCTCTTTTTTTCAGCAAAGGACACGGCTCAAGGGCAACAAAACGAGTGAAAAAAAGCCCGCTCCTTGCCGCTCCCATAACAGATAGGAGTAAAGAATAGCCAAAAGAGAGGTCACGTTAAAAGTTGAAAAGGTACGTCGTAATATTCTCTGCAAGTTGAAAGTTATAAAGGTAGACTGAAAAGGAATATGATGCTGCAGATAATAAATTTGGATCTTCGGTGCATCAAAGGGTCTGTATGTAAAAGGGAGGAGTGAAATCATTTTTACAAGCTTGGTTTCCACTTTATATATTTCGTCAATTAAAAAGGCATACCGTAAATTTTGGGACCTTTTCAAGATATTGGATTCAGTATTGGCTATAAATTCAAACCTCTATCACGTCTGACATCTCCCCAGCAAACACTCACCCCAGCAGACTCCATACACCCCAGTTTAGGTTCATAACCCCAACAAGTCCCCATACAACTGTCCCCTCATCCCTACCTCACCTTCTTAGCAATCCTTCTTCCCAAGCAATCCTTCTCCCCAGCATTCTCCCCCATCCCCCTCTCACTCACTTCCCCCAGTAAGCCTTCTCCCCACTTTCCTTCCCACCCCTCCCTCTCTCTCACTCACCTCCCCCATCAACCCTTCTTCCCAAGCAATCTTTCTCCCCACCATCCTCCCCACTCCACCCCCGTAACTCACCTCCCCCATCAACCCTTCTCCCCATGCAATCCCTCTCCCCACCATCCTTCCCACTCCACCCCCGTAACTCACCTTTCCATCAATCCTTCTCCCCAACCAATCTTTCTCCCCAACCATCCTTCCCACTCCACCCCCAAAACTCACCTCCCCATCAATCCTTCCCCCCAAGCAATCCTTCTCCCCACCAACCTTCCTACTCAACCCTCGTAACTCAACTCCCCATCAACCCTTCTACCCAAGCAACCTCGTAACTCAACTCCCCATCAATCCTTCTACCCAAGCAATCCTTCTCCCCACAATCCTTCCCACCTCAACCACGTAACTCACCTTCCCATCTATCCTTCTCCCCAAGTAATCTTTCTCCCCACCATCCTTCCCACTCCACCCATGTAACTCACCTCCCCAAGCAATCCTTCTCCCCACCATCATTCCTCCTCCCCCTCTCACTCACCTCCCCCATTAACCCTTCTCCCCAAGCAATCCTTCTCCCCACCATCCTTCCACCTCCCCCTCTCACTCACCTCCCCTCTCAACCCTTCTCCCCAAACAATCCTTCTTCCTAGCATCCTTCCCCCTCCGTAACTCACCTCCCCATCAACCCTTCTCCCCAAGCAATCCTTCTCCCCACCATCCGTCCAACTCCACCCCCCGTAACTCACCTCCCCATCAACCCATCTACCCAAGCAATCCTTCACCGCACCAACCTTCCCACTCCACCCCCGCAACTCATCTTCCCATTAATCCTTCTCCCCCGACGAGCTTTCTCCCCAGACTCTTCCCCACACCCAAGTAAAGGTCCCAGTCCCCAACAAAAGTCTCCGTGTCCCCATAAAACTACCCCCTCTCCCCTAACTCACCTCTCCCATTAATCCTTCTCCCCCAGCAATCTTTCTCCCCAGACTCCTCCCAACACCCGAGGAAAGGTTACAATCCCCAACAAAAGTCACCGTGTCCCCATAAAACTCCGCTCTCTCCCCTAACTCACCTCCCCCATTCCTTCTCCCCCAGCAATCTTTCTCCCCAGACTCCTCCCCACACCCAAGTAAAGGTTCCAATCCCCAACACAAGTCCCCGTATCCCCTTTAAACTCCCCCTTCCCCCCGGCCACTCCCCTCCCCATCAAGGCTCTTTCCTCCCAAGTGTTTTAAGCTCACCGTTTTGACTGTAAAGGAAATCTGGAGTGCATTTTTTGATAGGTGTTGATAGACCATTACAGGGACGCTGGGCTGGAAGGGGGGAGTCAATATACTCTCTCTCTCTCTCTCGTCGATTCATTCTGTGTTCACAATTCCGCTGTACCTGAAAATGGAGAGGATTTTTTTTTCAATTATTTTCCTTTTTTTTTAATCCTTTCATCACGCAAACGAACCGCACTGAAGTACACTTAGGCTTTTTATGCTCTCTCTCTCTCTCTCTCTCTCTCTCTCTCACCGTCCCATTATGTATCGTTCCTTTTCATATCACCGCTGAATTATAGTCCTCTTTTTTTCTTTTCCTTTATTCATTTCTTTCCTCTGCCTCGTTTTCTTTTTCTTGTCCTCCGAGACGAATTTGATTTAGCCGAGTTTGTAAAGAAGTTGTCGGGGCGAGATAATGCGATGTCGGATTCTCCATTTGTGGTCGTGTGTGTGTGTGTGTGTGTGTGTGTGTGTGTGTGTGTGTGTGTTTGAATGAGAGAGAGAGAGAGAGAGAGAGAGAGAGAGAGAGAGAGAGAGAGAGAGAGAGAGAGAGAGAGAGAGAGAGAGAGAGAGAGAGAGGAAAATAAAACAAAGAAAGAAAAAAGAAACAAACAGGGAAAGGAAGATCCTACATACAAACAGAGAGGCAGACATGGAAAAAAACACAGAAAAGACAAAAAAACAAGAAAGGACAAGAAACAAAGAAAAACAATGACATAAATTTCAAAACAAACAAAAAATAGAAAAAAAACACGCAGAAAACACCAAACAAATTACCTGCCCTAAAGGTGAATATTGTAATTAATTAGTGAACCATCAAAGACTTTCACGGAACCCCCTTAAACTTCAACCTTAATTAACCTGGCCTTTACCCGAGAACCTAAAGGGGCTGGAGGGAGGGAGGAGGGGGCGTCTGTCTGCTACGTAAATTATCACCTGCAATTAACGGGAGGTGGTTGGCGGCCAGGTGTGTGAGGTCGTTTGTGACAGGTGAGGGGAGAAGGTGGAGGGCACGGCGAGCAGGTAAGAACAGGTGAAGGATGTGAGAGGGACCAGGTGAGAAGGGGACAGAAAAGGTGATGGATGCTTGATTGGTGAAGAGAGGAAAGGTAAAATATCAGAGGGGGAAAATGAGAAGAGCGAAATATTAAAAGGAGTAAAAGATATGGATAGATGGATAGATAGATAGAGAGTTAGAAAGGTTAGTAGACATATAGGGAGAGCGAAAGATAGAAACAGATATTGGCTGATGCGATAAAGAGAACATGACAGTAAAGGAAAAATTGAAAAGTGATAGGCATAGCTAACGATAGATTTAATTGAATGTAAGAGAGCATCAAATAGAAGAGAGAACATCAGAGGGTAAAATTGGATAAAAGAAATGAAGGAAAGAGTTGATCCAGTTGAAGAGAGTGGAAATAAAGAGTGTAGAGGAGAGGGAAGGAGAGTGGAGCGAAGGGCAGACGAAGAGTAGATAAAGCGAGAAGAGGTGATGGATGTCAAATTGGTGATGAGGGGCGAGGTGAAATATTGCCCGGAGAAAGGAGGAGGGCGAGAAGGGGAAGTAAGTGGAAAGCTGAAAAATTTACGAGGAGAAATAATTGGCATATAAAAAGAGGGAAGGGAAGGCTGGTGATACGATAAGAGAGTGTGCGAGAGAAGAACAGAAAGAAAAAAAATAACGATAATAAAACTAAGTCGATAATAGGAAAATAGAAAAAAAATACCTTACAAGTCTGGAAATTGCAACCACAGTTTACATTACTCGCCTTTGTTAAGCACAGAATCACTTTAAAATAATCTCCTAAAAATATGAAAAAACACAAAATACGTATGACTCTACGGATAATGCGACCATAATTTAACTAAGAACGATTGAGAGAACATAGACAGACAGACAAACCGATAGAAAGACAGATACAGAAAGGGAAGGATAAAAAAACAAGGAAAAATGATTAAAACGAGGGAAGCAACAGACCAACACACAGAAGGAAAGACAGACATGGAAACAAAAATAAAGAAAAAAACAGCACGACAAAAAGAAACAAAGAAAAGCAAAGAATGACAAACACAGACTTAAAAATATGAAGAAAAGATAAACAGAAGTAAAACACATACATACACATACCTAAACAAAACCACAACCACCAGCACATCTCCCTCCCTTCCTTACATACACAAAACCAATAACAACAGGCCATCACTTCCTCACCATCCATCCAGACATCCAGCCAGCTCCATTACTCCACCTTTAATGGCCTTGCTTATAGAGACATGTGGCCCGCGTGAGGGAAAGGGAGACTGTTTACTTAAGGGGAGGAACACGGAGAGGGTACCCGGAGCCCTCCTTGCCGTATGCCTGGCTTATGGTGGCCTACCGAGGGACAACTTGTAGTGTGTGAACGGGGCAAAGATGGGGATGAATGGGGATAGCGATGGGAAGCAGAAGGGTGGAGTGAGGAGGATATTAGGGAAAGGGCATAGCGGTGAAGAACGGTAAGGGAAGAAAGGAAATACATAAATAGGATAATAGGAAAAAAAAAAAAAAAACTTACAAGTCTACGGAAATTACGACCACAGTTTACATTACTCACCTATGTTAAGCACAGAATCACTTTAAAATATATCTCCTAAAAATATGAAAATACTCAAAATACGTATGACTCTACGGATAATGCGACCACGGGGAAGATGAGAGTGAAGACATGAGAGGAGGAGGGAAATAACTTACGGCATAACTAAGGGAACGACTGAAATAATAGAAAAGACAGGGCGAAGGGAATATATGACTGGAGGAAAAGGTAGGGAGATGGGGGAGATAACGAGGTGAGAATAATGTGCGGAAGAAAAATAACATAGTAAAAAAACGAGAGAGGGAGGGAAACGGAGAGGAGTGGAAATAGGGGAATGGAAAAAAACGAAGGAAATAGAGGGATGAGCCAGGGAGGGATGAAGGAGTGGATAGGGGATAGATGAATAAGGAAAGAAAAAGAAGGATGTGGAAAGGGATACGATAATGAGAGGGGAAATGGAGAGAAGAAGAATAAGGGAGAAAATTAAACGATGGATGAACAGAGTGATGAGGAGAGTGGGGAGGAGGAGAGGGGAGAGGTAGATAGATAGATAGTGAGTGTGTGAGAGAGAATATTAACATAACTTCCCCAGGATCATACACCCCGCTGATCATTTGGTTCGTTTGCGACAGTCTTCCCCGAAATTTATGTGTTATCATCTACATTCATGGCACACTTACATCAGGCAGCCAACGTTTCATATCACTTTGCCTTAATTTATTAGCTTACATTAAATTGCCGCCGCTCCGGGTTAATTTCGTTCTCTTTGTCGTTGACGCTGGAATACGTAATGCGTTGTATTTCAGCTGCACATGATAACTGCGTTCCATTTCATTAATTAAAGGTTTTTTGCAGCAGCAGGGGAGGCAGGGCGAGGTAAAAAGAAAAACTAAGTAAATTCCGCAACACGCTGTTTCCACAAAATATACAAACATGTGAAGGTTGTTCCGGAGTTTAACAGTAAAAGCCGCGGAAGAATGAAGATGTTTATCCCTCATGCCGTTCACTTGATACATACAGCACGTCTATTTTTTTCTTTTTTTTTTTTGTATTTTTTTCATTTTAACATTTTTTTCCTTTTTTTGTGGGGGCAGTTATTAGTTTACTCATTGCATTAGGAAGTTGGTCAGTTTGGAGAGTTAATACTTTGTTCTTATTATATTTTCAAACTTTATATATGATAGTTTTCTTATAGCTTGCATGTACGATATCTTTTTCTGTTTCCATTCATATTTAACTTTACTAATTCATCACTGTAGGCGTTGTGGTCGAGTAAATTAGAAAGTTAACTGTTTTATATTCCTGGTTTTTTTTTCTGCCGACATAAAAAAAATCTTAAGCCTCTGTATTACACTCCATTTTGCTGACTTCCTGACTTTTCTAACCCCTTTAATTAATCGCCTTGCTTTCGTACTCCTTTGCCTGCACTTTCTTCTTCTTCCTCCTCTTCTTCTTCTTCTCCTTTTTATTTACAGCCTCTCACACTTATCTTTTGCTTTCTTCCCTCTTCTTATCGTTCGTCTTCTTCCCGCCTTCAAGTTATATGCTTTATCTTCTTCTTGAACGGATTGTCGGTGAAACTGCAATCCCTTTCTTCCTTCCTCTTCTTCATCCGCTTCTCCATTTTACACCAAACATTTTCCTCTCCGCTCCTCATGGCTCAGTGCGTGGCTCTCTAAACATTTCATAGGCGAAGAAATTATTCATCACCGCTTTGTGAGAAAATATTGCCGTGTGGAAATAAATTGTTCTCTTCAATAACATCACGGTGCAGTTAATGGAAAGCACGAATACCGGACCTCCTATTAAATTGTTGTTGATGTGATTTAAATACTTCTCAACGCAAGATTTTTTTTTCACGTTTGACTAAAGTAATTTGCTTATTACTATCACAGTATTGGATGGTAAAAAAATAACTAATGTCCATCGAATTGTTTTGCAGAACCTTTAAACATTTCATTGGCAACGCAGATCTGTATTTCTTTTTATACTTCGAAAATAATACTAAATGTCAAACCACGTCCGGCCAGAGCAAGGTCATGCTACATCAAGCCAGGTCAGGTCAAACTTAAAATATAAAACTCTGAACTTTTCAATATTTTAAAATCTACACTATTATTCTCACTTGCTGATGAATCTTTCCAGCTCTGAACGAAGATATAGTTTGACGCCGGTGCAGGGTAAGGTCAGGCTAATCCCTCAGGTCAGGCTACTTTACTATGAAACAGAAAAATAGAGAGATACTGATATAGAAAAAAATATAGATCTCCTGCCACTATGGGTTGTGTTACCTACTCGTTTCATCGCCCCTTACATGTTTCTGTTAAGTTTCTTTTATCGTTTACACACACACCTTTCTGTGCATCCTTCACACCCTTCCGTATTATTTTTTTACTCCTATTTAATCCTATCATTTATTTTTATTTTAGGAGGTTATTTGTTTACTTGCTTCCTCTTTTCTTTCCGTTCATATTTCTTATTTTTCTTGTTTAGTTTTTTATCAAGAAATGAGGAGAAAAATAAGACAAGAACGGACAGAAAAGATGAAATGAGTAAACTAATGACCCTACCCCCCCCCCAAAAAAAAAAATGATAAAATGAAACAAGTAAGAAGAGTAAAAACAAACGTGCTATATAAATCAAATGAACGGTATGAAGGATAAACTAAACGGCAGATAAACGAGAAGAAACATGAAAGGGAATATGAAACGAGTGTATAACGCAAGCCAGAGAATAATGAACAAAACAAAAGGCCAAAAAATCCGAGACAGGGAATTGAATCAGTGCAGGATCTCGGGAGAAAAGAAGATAAAGGATTGAAGAACACAAAGAAAAACATGGAAGGAAAGATGAACCGAATGCACGGGGAGGAGATCAAGATATAAAGAGAAGAGAAAGAAAAAAAGAGAAAGGAAAGCAAGGCAAGGAATAGAGAAGGATAAGGAGGGAGGAGAATGAGGAAATAAATATATATATATATATATATATATATATATATATATATATATATATATATATATATATATATATATATATATATATATATATATATATATATATATATATATATATAAAGCGTTCGAAGCACCTGTTGACTTGCTTCGAAACGCCTTTGATAGTTCGTTTCATATTTTTTTTATTCTCCTCCTCCTCCTCCTCCTCTTCCAAATTTTCTAGCCCCTTTAATCGCCTCGCTTTCATACTCCTTTGCCTACACTTTCTTCTTCTTCTTCTTCTTCTTCTTCTTCTTCTTCTTCTTCTTCCTCTTCTTCTTCTTCTCTATTTACAGCCCCTCACACTTATCGTTGGCTTTCTTCCCTCTTCTTATCGTTCCCCTTCTTCCCGCCTTCAAGTTATATGTTTTATCTTCTTCTTGAACGGATTGTCGGTGAAACTGCAATCCCTTTCTTCCTTCCTCTTCCTCATGCGCGTCTCTCTGCAATAAATTTTACGATTCTCTCTGTTTGGGGCGTGTCTGGCGCTGCTTTCTGTTTCCCATTCACCGTCTCTTTCTTATTCTTATTCTTCTGGTTCTTGTCCTTCTTTTTCTCCTTCTTCTTCTTCATCATCATCATCATCATCATCAGCAGCAGCAGCAGCAGCAGCAGCAGCAGCAGCATCATCATCTTTTTCTTTTTCTTTGTCTTTTTCTTTCTCTTCTTTTTCTTCTTCCTTTCTTCGTATTTTTCTTCTTCCCGTCTTTACACAATTTAGTTCCTTACGGTCTTCTCTGATTCTCTTCTTCTTCTTCTTCTTCTTCTTCTTCTTCTTCTTCTTCTTCTTCTTCTTCTTCGCTTCTCTTCTTCTTCTTCTTTTCTTCGTATTTTTCTCCTCTTTGTCTTAACACAATTTAGTTCCTTACGGTCTTCTTTAATTATCTTCTTTTCTCTTCTCCTTTTCTTCTTCTTCTTTTTCTTTTCTTTGTATTTTTCTTCTTCTTGTCTTAACACAATTTAGTTCCTTACGGTCTTCTTTAATTCTCTTCTTTTTCTCTTCTTCTCTTCTTCTTCTTCTTTTTCTTTTCTTCATATTTTTCTTCTTGTCTTAACACAATTTAGATCCTTACGGTCTTCTTTAATTCACTTTTTTTTTCTTCTTCTTCTTCGTCTTCTTCTTCTTCCTATTCATTCTTCACGTCTTCTTACGGTTTAGTTTGCTCTCTGGGATGAACTTGTTTTCTTCTTCAATATTTTTTTAAAGTTTATTCTCCATCTACTTCAATCTACCTAAGGTTTCATTCTCGTTGATTACTTTTTTTTCCTCATAATTGATACTTGTTGTTCTTATACTATGATTTTTTTTTCAACGTTATTCTTTTCTTTTCTTCTTCGTGTTTAGTTTTGTCCTCAGTTTACTTTCGTCTTTTTTTTATCTTCCACAATTTCACTCCTAACATTTTTTAATCACTCCGTATTATATTTTTCTTTACCTCCTACACATACTCCCCGTCTTCTTCCTCCTCCAACTCCTCCTGTTGTTTGTGCTTTCTTTATGTTTCTTTGTGTTCCTCCTCCTTCTCCTCCTCCTCTTCTCCTTTTGCTCCTTTTAGTACCTCCTCCTCCTCCTCCTCCTCCTCTTACTTTTCCCCCTCCTCTAATCCTCACCTTCAATGCGGGTCGATAACGAAGGACTTGGTATAGTTAGTGAAATATCTCCTCTAAGAAGGAATCCACTCTCTCTCTCTCTCTCTCTCTCTCTCTCTCTCTCTCTCACACACACACACACACACACACACACACACACACACACACACACACACAAACGAGAGGATTTTTTCCCTTTCCGATAATTGCAAACATTCGAGGTTATGTGTACACGTCTCTCTCTCTGCTTCCTCCTCACTTCCTGACCTGTCTCTTCTTTCCTGGCTCTCTGCTTCCCCCTCTTTCTCCCCTTCCTCTTTCCCCTCTTCCTTTTCTTCTTTTTCGTGCATCCGCTTCTATAATACTTTCCTACTCGTTTTATTCCTCTCCTCCTCTCCTCTCCTCCTGATCCTCTTATCCCCCTTCTCTTCCAATCACTTTTTCCTTTTCCAACTCATCTTTTTTCCTCCTGCTTCTCCTCTCCTCCTCGCCATCATAACACGGCCATCCCTCCTCCTGCCTTCCTCGCCCTCCCGCACCTTCCTCCGCCACAGAGAGGAGGTAAACACGCCTTCGAACGACTCATAAAGGAGAGGAGTCGAAGAGATCCCGAGAGGAGGCAGTACCGGAGGGGAAGGAGGAGAGGGAAGTGAAGTGTAGGGAAGGGGAGGGGAGGGGAGACCTCGGTGGTGGTGGTGATGGTGGTAAGAGATCGTTCCCCTTTACTATGTTATTTAGCACTTTTTCTTGTGGTTATTATATTTTGTTGTTTTTGCATGAATGGAATAAATAATACTTTTTATAAGTGACTTTTAGTAAGGTGTTTTTATTTCGTCTAATTCCTTGGGAGAAAACTAAAAATATTTCTCACCTTTGTTTCATGTGACGCTATGATATGTGAAAGATAAATAATGTCTTGTTTACGTGACTCAGTATGTTGTCTCACGCGAAACATCAAATATTATCCCTTCGCACTTCAAGTATTATTCTTTTTTTTTTTTTACTTTGATGTGAGCTCTTACATAACTGGGATGATAAATGCCTCGTTTGTGTGGCTTAATAGTGTTCTTTCATGCTTATTTCCATGCGAGACAATGAAACACTAATCTTTCTTTTTTTTTCAATTCAGTGTGCTTATTTTTGCATGTACGAGAAGGATGTTATATTTACGTTATCATGATTTTTTTGTCAAATTTTGTGTGAAAAGTTTTTCATTTTTATCTTTTTCTTATTTTCCGCTCTTCAATGTTATTTTTTTTTTAACTCTCGTGTGACATTTTTGCAAGTAGAAAAAAGGATGAGATTTGTGCTATATACTCAAAGTGTCCTTTGGCGTAAAATATATTAATGATAGAGAAAAGTAATTGAATTTTCGCCTTCCTTTTTTTTTTCCACGCGTTGCATTTGTTTCAGTGTGACTTTATGCATGCAAAAATAAATTCCAATCTTTTTTTGTGCTTGTGGAAAGCTGCAAGTTGAAATCCACCTTTTAATAATACCTACTGAATAAAAGCAGGAAATTTTATCTTTATACAGTCTGTTCCCCTTCCCCCTGCTCTCGCCCTCCACCAGTGTGACTTTTTGCATACACAGCAGGTAAGAGACCAGCTTTTGGTTCTAATGATTAAATAAACGTTAAATTCCCTTGGGTTTTGGTTCTAATGATTTTATAAACGTTAAATTCCCATGTTATTTCAACTAGATACTTTACAATATAATTTTTTTTTTTACCTTCGTCTTCACATTTCCTTATTGTGGTTGAAAATAGAGGGAAAGGCTTATTTTTCTAATCGATTTAAACTTTTTTTCAACTAAACTTGTCACGGATATAATTGTTTTCATGTTTTTTTCCCTGTTTTTCTTCTTTTCGCACATGGAAAAAAAGGGAGACTCATATTTTGAAGTTATTTCTAGTGCTTGTTTAAGGTTCTCCTTCTGCAAGTTTTTTTTATATACATTTTGGACGGCAACAACTACTTCCTCTTGATCAATGATGCGTTTTACATTTATATTCTATCATTTTATTGTATATATTTAAGTTTATACATTTTTTTTACTGCTTTCATTCCCAGTGTTACTGCAGACAAAAAAATAAAAAAGGAAATTCTGACCAAGTGCGGAGTAACAGCAGGCTCGCGAGTGTCTGTTTTCCTTCCCCGCCGCAACGAGTAACTCGCATATTTCTTACCCCCTCCACCTGCCTGCGTGTGGGGCCGACGGGTGCGCGGGGCCGGAAACGTCTTGCTGACTGCAGGTCGTGGAGGAGGGAAGGGAGGAAGAGAAGGAGAGAAAGAAAACAGGAAAGTAAGAAAAAAAGGAGAGAAAGAAACGAGAAGAGCCGGAGGAAGAAAACAGGAAAGTAAACGAAGAAAGAGAGAAAGAGACGAGGGAGAGAAAAAGGAAGAAAACAGGAAGGAAAAAGGAGAAAGGGAGAAAGAGGCGAAGAGGAGGAGAAAGCATAAGTAGGGGAAGAGGAAGCTGAAGGAGGGATAACAGGAAGGTAAAAACACATGAAGAAAATAAACGGAGGGAAGAAAAACAAGGATAAAAAAAGAAGATAAAAAAGAAAAGAGGCGTATAAAAGGGAAGGGGAGAAAGCTGGAAAATAAAGAAGAAAAAGAGGAAGGAAAGAAACACAGGCAAGAGAAAAATAAAAAAGGAAGAATGGTGAGAAAGAAAACACGAAGGATTTAATATGCATTGAAAGGTGAGATAAAAGAAAGAATAAAAGAAACGTTAGAAAAAGATATAAAAGAAGAGCAAGAAGATAAGAGACACGAGGGACTACGGAAAGGAGTGAAATTACGAAAGGAAAGAAAGAAAGAAAGAGAGAAAGGTACAGAAAACAATAAATAATGAAGAGACCGAACTAAGGGAGAAAGCAAAGAAAGAAAAGAAGCCATGAACTAAAAAGAAAATAAGAAAAGAAAATGGGACGAAAAAGGAAGATAAAAGGAAGATATAACTCCGGGAAAGTAAAGACAGAAGGGAATGAGAAAAGGAAGGCAAAGAAGGAAAAAAAATGTAATACAGAAAAAGATAAAGACGAAAACGGGATAAAAGGGGACGAAATGATAGAAGAAGAAGAAGAACAAGAACAAGAACAAGAAGAACAAGAAGAACAAGAACAAGAACAAAAAGAAAAAGAACAAAAAGAAAAAGAAGAGAAAAGACAAATTTCTACCTTGTGGCATATCAACAAAAGGTTCCCTCGAGACTCATACGTCTGGGGAACACTTTCTTGCCCCGAACGTGTGAGAGAGAGAGAGAGAGAGAGAGTGGAGGAGAGACGATTACAGATGACCACCTTGCGTCTGTCAGGAAGAAAGAAGGAAGAGTTGAAGAGGAGGAGGAGGAAAAGAAGGAGGAAGAGGAGGAAAAAAAGAGAGAAATAGAAGGCAAAAGGAAAATCAAGAGGAGAGAAATAGATGAAAAATACGAAACAAAAATAACTGGAATAAAATAAAAGACAGAATATGAATACGAAAGGAAAGAGGAAGGGGAGGAGAAGAAGGAGGAGGAGGAGGAGGAGGAGGAGGAAGAGGAGGTAGAGAAAGAGGAGGAGGAAAGGTGAGGGAGGAGGTAACCGAGTGGCCCTACCTTTTCCTGCTGATTGAGAGGAGACGCGGAGGCAAAGGGAGAGAAAATGGAGCAAAAAAAAAAAAGTGAGGCAAGGGCTGGAGATGAAGATGGAGGAACGGAGCTATTGGAGGAGAAGAAATGGAGGGCAGGACGGCCGTTGGAAGGTGAGGAGGGAGAGAGAAAACGACGCGAGTGACTCTAAATGAAGACAAAGGCGAAGGGAAGGAAGGGAGAGAAAAGAGAAAATGGTAGAAAAGTAAACCACAAGGAAGGAAAAAAAAAGAGGTAAAAGCCGAAAATCAAGAAGAATTATTCACACAAAGACGAAAGAGAGGATGGGAGAGAAAAGAGAAAATGGTAGAAAAGTAAACCGCAGGGATGGGAAAAAGAGATAAAGTCGAAAATCAAGAAGACATATTAACACAAAGATGAAATAAAGAAAGGAAGGGAGGGAAAAGAAGATAAGAGAATCGACGAAAATCAGAAGAAAATAACTGAGACATAGACGAAAATCAAGAGAAATAAATGAAAACGAAAGAAAGAAAGAAAGAAAAGATGCGAAGAAAAATTACGGAAATCAGATAAAAATAAGACAGGGATGAAAATGAGGAGGAAAAAGTAATGACGGAAACGTAAAACAAGGAAGAAATTAGGAAAAGAGGAAAGAAAGAAAGAAAAAGAAAATAATTGAGAAGGAAGAAAACGAAAAATAGGAGGATGCAAAAAAAATAAGACAAAGAAAACGAGAAATACATTTAATGGAAAACTATAATAAAGAGAAATTAACAGAATTAAAAAAACGAGAGAGAGAGAGAGAGAGAGAGAGAGAGAGAGAGAGAGAGAGAGAGAGAGAGAGAGAGAGAGAGAGAGAGAGAGAGAGAGAGAGAGAGAGATGGGGGAGGGGGTAGCTATCTGGACGGTAGCCATATTGAAGGGACCATTAGTGAAGGGAGAGACAGATAAGAAAGCTGAAAGGAAGAGGGGAAGAGAAGAAGATGGAGGGAGGGGAGTGACGAGAGGGGGGAGGAGAGAGGGGGGAAAGAGGAGGAAATGAGGTTCGGTAAGGTGGGTGTTAGGGAAGAGAAAAAGTAACAGGAGAAGGAGTAAGGAAAGGAGGAGAGAGAGGAGATGAGAGAAGAAGAGCGATGAGAGGGAGAGCAGTGACCACAAAAGGTAAGAAAAGTATGATAGGCAAAAGAAGAAAAAAAAACGGAAAAGAAAGAGTTAAGGAAAAAATAAGAGGAAAAATTCAAATCAAATCGAAAATGACGTCCCAAAAGAGCACAACGGGAAGCATTGCATTGAGGAAAAGTATCAGAGGTGAGGAGAAATAAAGGACAAAGAGAAAAGGAGAGAGTTAAAGGGAAAATAAAGTGTAAAAAAGAGAAACGAAGGGAAAAGAGAAGAGAAATATAAAGGGAAAACAAAATAAGGGAAAAAGCGGGAGAACAGGAAGGAAAAGATGTGGAGGGTAAAGAGTGGAACAGAGAGATGAAGGGAGAAGAGAAATATAAAGGAAAACAAAAGTAAGAGGAAAAGAGGGGAAAAGGCAGGAGAAAGTAAAAATGACAGAAGAGGAAGGAATAGGGAAGTGACGCAATAGTACATAAGGAAAACGGGAGAACGAGTGACAGCAAAGAGGTGAAGGAGAAAACAACGAAAAAGAAAACGAGAAGAGAAAATCGAGTGAGAGAAAAGGGGGGAAAAGGAGAAAAAAGAATAGGGAGGTGACGAAAATGGAGGAAAGGGAAAGGGAAGAACAGGTGACAGCAAAGAGGTGAAGGAGAAAACAACGAAAAAGAGAACGAGAAGAGAAAATCGAGTGAGAGAAAAGGGGGAAGGAGAAAAGAATAAAGGAAGAACAGGTGACAGCAAACAACAAAAAAGAGAACGAGAAGAGAAAATCGAGTGGGAGAAAAAGGGGGAAAAAGGAGAAAAAAGAATAGGGAGATGACGAAAATGGAGGAAAGGGAAAGGGAAGAACAGGTGACAGCAAAGAGGTGAAGGAGAAAAACAACGAAAACGAGAACGAGAAGAGATAATCGAGTGGGAGAAAATGGAGGAAAAAGGAGGCAAGAGAATAGGGAGGAGACGAGAATGGAGGAAAGGGAAAGGGGAGAACAGGTGACTGCAAGGAGGTGAGAGAGAAACAACGAAAAAAAAGAACGAGAAGAGAAAATCGAGTGGGAGAAAATGGAGGAAAAAGGAGGCAAGAGAATAGGGAGGAGACGGGAATGGAGGAAAGGGAAAGGGGAGAACAGGTGACAGCAAGGAGGTGAGAGAGAAACAACGAAAAAAAAGAACGAGGAAAGAAAGTCGAGAGGGAAAAAAGGATGGAAAAAGGAGGAAAAAGAATAGGGAAAAGACGAAAATGGAGGAAAGGGAAAGGGGAGAACAGGTGAGAGCAGGGAGGTGAGAGAAAAAAACTACGAAAAAGAGAACGATAAAAATAAAGTCGAGTGGGAAAAAGGGAGGAAAAAGGAGGAAAAAGAATAGGGAAGTGACGAAATAGAACATAAGGAAAAGAGGAGAACAGGTGACAGGAAGAAAGAGAGAAAACAACGAAAAAAGAAAACGAGAAAAGACAAAGTCGAGTGGGGAAAAAGGTGGAAAAAAGAGGAAAAAGGAGGAAAAACTGCCCTGAGCCTTTCCTAATCTGGCCCTCTTCGTGTCATTCTTCCCTCGTCCCGCCATCATAATGTCCGAGAACTATTTCCTCTCCCACGTCCTTAAATCATCTCTCTCTCTCTCTCTCTCTCTCTCTCTCTCTCTCTCTCTCTCTCTCTCTCTCTCTCTCCACCAACTTTTTTTTTAATTCCTGTTTTCTTCATTTTTTCTTCGTTTTCTAATTATTAATGACTTTTTTTTGTCTTCATTCTTCCCTTATTATCTTCAATATCATTTTCTTCACCTCCACCTTTTATTTTATTTCCTTTTTTTCTTTATTGTTTTCTATCTGTCTATCTATCTCTAAATCTATCTGTATCTATCTGCTTTTTTTTTTCCTTTCTTTCGTTCCTTTCTCCAATATCATTTTTACAACCAATTATTTTCCTTCATTTCTTCCTTACTGTTTTCTACCTATCTATCAATCTGTTTATCTATCTATATATCGATCTATCTACTTATTTATTTATCTATATCTCTCTATGTTAATCGTGAGCATCATCTAATTTATCTTTTCTTCTTTGTATGAATATCTTTGGTAATAGTGTCTTTTAATATCTTGTTTATCACCTATTTTGGGCCCTAAGTTCTATTTCTCATACTTTCTCTACCCTCCAGACGCTCCAGATGCCTCCTTCCATTGATAACTCTCCCTTCATCTTTAATTCATTCGCTTTCTTTCGTGTATTCCAAAACCTTATTCTTCGGTCCATTTACTCTCTCTCTCTCTCTCTCTCTCTCTCTCTCTCTCTCTCTCTCTCTCTCTCTCTCTCTCTCTCTCTCTCTCTCTCTCTCTCTCTCTCTCTCTCTTTTTCTTTCTCTCTTCCATTCCTTTAACAGATCTCCTAATCATCATTCCTCCTTTTCATCTCTCTCTCTCTCTCTCTCTCTCTCTCTCTCTCTCTCTCTCTCTCTCTCTCTCTCTCTCTCTCTCTCTCTCTCTCTCTCTCTCTCTCTCTCTCTCTCTCTCTCTCTCTCTCTCTCAGACTCACAAATTAGGTAAGCAATAGGAAGCCGGGTCGCCATTAACAGATCAGCATCACAAAGGACGACAGTGAAAAGTGGAGCTTCTTCAAGGCTTTTCATCACTTTTCCTCGTTTTCTTATTTTATTTTAGAGTTTCTGTTATATATTCATTTATCTGTATGTATGTATGTATGTATATATATTTATGCCTGTCCGTCTGTTTGCCTATATGTAGTTGTGTATCACTGTAAGACACCATGGTATGTATTATATGTGTCAGATTAAAGGAGATACGCCTCTTGTTACAATGATTTTATACTTAACTAAAAGAAAACACACAGTAAGGCTAGGTAAAGAAAGTAAGCTCATGTAAAGAAAGGGAAGGGAAGGAAAGGTAAGGTAAGGTAAATTAAAGTAAGGTATGGCGAGCTTATATTCTGTGAGGAGGGTAAGCTAAGGCTGTATAGTGTATGATTAGGTAAGAGAAGTAGTGTTATGTTGAGTAATGAAAAGTTCTGGGACGATACCGTAGAGTTAGGGTAAGTCACGGAGGGAAAGGAAAGGGAGGTAAGATAAGATAAAGTTAGATAAATTAGGGTCAGGTAAGGTAAGGTATGATCAGGTATGGTAAAGAAAGTCACAGTGGGAAAGGAAAACAAAGGTAAGGTAAGGTAAGGTAAGGGAAGGTAAGGTAAGGTGAGGTAAGGTAAGGTAAGGTAATCTAAGGTAAGGTAAGGCAAGGAGAGGTACGGCCAGATAAGAAATATATGATTAGGTGAGCGAAGTAGTGTTATGTTGAGTAATGGAAGGTTCTGGGACGATACCGTAGAGTTAAGGTATGTCACGCAGGGAAAGGAAAGGCAGGTAAGATAAGATAAAAGTTAGGTTGAGTAAGGTCAGGTAAGGTAAGGTATGATCAGTTATGGTAAAGTAAGTCACGGTGGGAAAGGAAAACAAAGGTAAGGTAAGGTAAGGTAAGGTAAGGTAAGGTAAGGCAAGGTGAGGTACGACCAGGTAAGAAAGATATGATTAGGTAAAAATATGATTGTAAAAAAAAAAAAATAATAAAGTGCTGTGTCGAGTAATGAAAAGGTTTGAGACGATACCGTAGAGTTAAGGAAAGGAAAGTAAGTCACGGTGGGAAAGGAAAACAAAGGTAAGGTAAGGTAAGGTAAGGTAAGGTAAGGTAAGGTAAGGTAAGGTAAGGCAAGGTGAGGTATGGCCAGGTAGGAAAGGTGGCACAATAAATCTGTCCCCAAATTCAGCTCAATCACCACCTATCGTTTGCAGGTGTCCGGTTAGTACTGCACCTGACACCTCGCTCCATCTCTCTCTCTCTCTCTCTCTCTCTCTCTCTCTCTCTCTCTCTCTCTCTCTCTCTCTCTCTCTTATATTCTTTTTATTTAAATAAGGTATATTGTATTCAATTGTAATGGTTACTCTTGAGTACAGTTTACTATTGATTTATTTTATTTGTTTTTTTATAGCGGTGTGCCTGCAATCACACGTTTAGCTCGTAGTCAATAATAGCGAGTTAGGTCCGTATTAGCCTTGGCTCAAAGGACCTGGGCTGTTCAACAAACATGTAATAAAAAAATTTATCAATGAACAACGAGAGGCCAATAAATATATCAATATCAATCTCTCTCTCTCTCTCTCTCTCATCCCTTACAGCTCGTGAACTCAACCTAAAACACTCATTCCCTTGCTTCCCTCATGCCTCATAAAAACCTCAGGGCCTCACTTTTTTCATCTCCCTTTTTTATCTCCTTCCCCTCGTCCACCACATTCCCCTGGCCGTCATCCCCTCACCAAAACGCACAAAAACTCCCTTCCCTTTCTACCCCTCTCTCTCACGTGTCCCTTTTTCTTCCCCTTTCTATTTGGTCTCTTTCCTTTTCTCTCAGCTTTCCCTTTTTAAAATTCCCTATCTCTTCCTTTCTCAGGTGTCCCCTCCTCCTTCCTCTTCTGTTCTATCTAATTCATTTTCTATAATTTTCCCTTTTTAAAATTTCCAATTTCTTCCCTACTCACGTGTCCCCTTTTCTTCCCTGATTTGTCCCATACCTTTTCTCATATTTCCCTATCTCTATCATTCAACTATTCTGTCTACCTATCCTTCTCTTCTTCCCCATCTTTATATTTCACCTATCATGTCCCCCTCTATTTCTCTCTTGTTTCTCTTTCCTCTCTGTCCCTCTCAATATCCTTCGTCTCTCTCTCCTCCCCTATCCTTTCATCCTACCTTCCTCTCTTCTCGTTTGTCCTTTTCATCTTCCCACTCTCTCTCCCTCCTTCTTTCACCCTAAATTGCCTTCCCCTTTCCTACCCATCCACCTCCTCTCTTACCTTTCAGTCCCTTCTCGTTCCCCTTACCTTATACCCCTAACGTATTCTTCCCTCTTTTCCTTCCCCTTTTCTCCCTCTCTTTCTCCTCCTTCTCCAAGCAGTGACCTAGCAGTGGGTGACACGTCCCTGCTAACATGCTATTATTAACCCTGGGGACCTGACCTGACCTGACCTGACCTCCAACATCACCACCACAATCATGACATGTGACCTGGCAAACACACAACCACGCCCCAGGGAGTTATTGGAGTGTTTTTTATTGTTACCGATTTCTGTGTTGTTGTTTTTTTCCCTTCTATTCTTCTTTTTCAGGTGGTGGAGATATAAGAGATGTGGAGGAAGAGGAGGGCAAGGAAGAAGATTAATACGAAGAAAAGGGAGAGGAGATGAAGCAGGAGAAGGAGGAAGAATCAAAGTCAAAATTGAAGGAAAACGAAGGAGAAAAAGAGGACGCGAAGAGGCAAAGACGTAGAAGTAGTAGTAGTAGTAGCAGTAGTAGTAGTAGCAGTAGTAGTAGTAGTAGTAGTAGTAGTAGTAGTAGTAGTAGTCTAGTAGCAGTAGTTGGAGAAGAAGGAGAGGAAAACGAACAATAAAAACAACAAGCACAGTGGTAGATGCAGCAGGAGCAGTAGGAGGAAGCGAAGGAGGAAGCAGAGTCACATTAGGACGAGGAGGAGGACAAGGACGAGGAGGAGGAGGAGGAGGAGAAGGAGGAAGAGAGACAGGAAACGGCAATTACTCGGCACAACAAAGTGACTCTCTGGCTCTGTTTATCTCCTCCGGGACAGAGATGAAACTACCTTGTCTCTCCGCCCTTGTTACTTTACCTCCTCCTCCTCCTCCTCCTCCTCCTCCTCCTCCTCCTCCTTCTATCATTATTACAGTTGTTCGTATGTTTGTTTTAAGGTCATGTTTTTATTACCCGAGGAAATGCAAATAGTTTCTTGTTGATTTTGGGTCCATTGTTGCTGTTGTTTTTCATTTCCTTGTTTAATTATCTTCGCTGTGTTGGTATTATAGTGAAGGTGGCTAAGATGGTGGTGGTGGTGGTGGTGGTGGTAGTGATGGCGTTGAACATAGATAAATACAAGTAAATTTTCTATTTAAATCGTAGGGTTGCTATTTTTCATTCTTGTTACTTTCTCATTCATTCATATCAATTAAGACAACATTTTAACCTGTCCATCTACAACACACCTTTTTTTTCGTGCAACATTAATAAGTGGAGTGAAAACTTGCAAATTTTTACCTGAGCCGAGTTTCATTGATATCTATTTTGTCATTACTAATGCATTCATTCACATTAATTAACACAACATTTTTAAACCTGTCAATTTTCAACACACCTTTTTGTTAGCATGCAACACAATAGGTGAAGCGAAAACTTGATAAATTATACCTGAGCCAACTTTCATTCACGCCTATTTTATCACTACGACTACTACTACTACTACTACTACTACTACTACAACTACAACTACTACTACTACTACTGTCCATTCATTCAAATCACTTAACACAACATTTTAGCCTATCTTTTTTTCATCACACAACTCTACAACACTGTAAACAAAGCTAAAACAATGTATTTCACAACTCGGGGAAGTCACATTCATGCACGCCGATTAAATCACACAAATTCTTTCACGCCTATCAATCACCACTAATGCTAATCCTGTCCGCCCTCATCACGCGCCCATCCATCACGCATCAAGTAATTCATCAACCCATCTCCACGTCACGTATCGCGCCACCATTAGCCATTAACCCGTGTACCTGTCTGTTCCTCTCTATCACACCTGACAACTCACTCCAATGCGTTGCCCCCCACACCACTGCCCCACACCCCCTTCTGTCCTTACCCTTCACAGCCTTACCTTACACCCCTTCCTTACCTAAACCTTGCTTACTTTCTCTCCTTTCTCGTACCTGTCTGTCCCTCTCTATCACACCTGACAAATTGCTTTCATACCTTGCTCTCCACACTTCAACCACACTTCCTGTCTCTTCCGTTCCTCATTTCTTTCCTTCGCCTCTCCTCCTCTCCTTTTCCATTTTGTCTGTCTCCTCCGTTCCTCATTTATCTCCTTTCTCCTCTTGTTTCCTTTCCCCCTCTCCTTTCCTTCGCCTTTCCTCCTCTTCTTCTCTTTTTTTGTCTGTCTCCTCCGTTCCTCATCTTTTTTCTCCACCCCTCCTTCTTTCATCTTTCTCCTGTTGTCTCTTTTTCACTTATCCTTTCCTTCGTCTTTCCTTCATTCTCCCTTATTTCCTTACCCTCCACACCCTTACCATACACCCTGTCTACACCCTTACCTAACACCCCTTACACCTCACGCTCCACACCCTTACCTTACACCCCCTTATTCCCTTACCTTTCACGTCCCTACTTAACACCCCCTCCTTACCTAACCTGCTTACTCTCCTTTCTCTCCTCTTACTTTCTCTGCTTGCCTTCAATACCCCTACTTTACACCCCTTCCTTACCCAACCTTGCTTACTCCCCTCTTACTCTTACTCCTTATCCTTCTCACCCCTTACACCCCCTTACCTATCACCTCTCTCTCCTATTCCTCATCCTTTCCTTCTCTCACCCACACCATTATCCGTGCTCTTTACCTCTTACATTTTAGGCTCTCCACCTGTCAACCTCCTAAAATTCCTGCCTTACTCGTCCCCTTCTCCCTTGCCTTACATTACACGCCCTCAACCTCCCTTTTACTCTCTTCCTACCTCATCTCTTTCCTCCCTTCCCCCTCGCGATCCATAACATTTCGCACCTTCCCCTGGTACCCCCCTTCTCCCTCCTCTCATAGTACCCAATCATATATATTTCTACACCTACTTGTTCTACCTGTTCTAGTATACCTCCTTCATACCTGTTTTGCCAAGCCTTTACTCCCCTAATATCTATTGTTTCGCACCTTTTCTTCCCTCATTCTTGTTGTTTATTACTTGTTATTTCATACTTGTTCCCGTCATACTTTTCCTTTCCTTTTACCTGTCTGTCACTCTGCTGTTTCATACCTCTTCCTTCCATAATTCCTGTTTTGTTTCATACTTTTTTTATCATACTTTTTTCTTTTCTCCTACCTATGCCATACCTTTTCTCACATCATACTTTTCCCATCCCTCATACCTGTTGTTCATTACCTTGTTTTAGAGCTGTTTTGTCACACTTTTTCTCCCCTACCTTTCCCTTCCATAATTCCTGTTTTGTTTCATACTTGTTTCATCATACTTTTTTTCTTCTCCTACCTATGCCATACCTTTTCTCACGTCATACCTTTCCCCTCCCTCATACCTGTTGTTCATTACCTCTTGTTTTATACCTGTTTTGTCATACTTTTTCTCCCCTCCAACCTCTCTGCAATACCTATTCTTCCGTCATACCTTTCCCTCGCCTCATCCCTGCTTTTCCCTTCCTACTTTTCCTTCCCTTATACCTGTCCGTCACACTTGTTGTTTCATACCTTTCCCTCCCCTCATACCTGCATGCCATTACCAGTCCCCGCCCTACCTTCCCCTCCAGTTCCATTTGCTCTCCACGCACCGCTAAATCATACACGCGTGCACCTGGCCATTATTAACGCACCTGCGCCATCACCAACCTGTCCATACCAGCAGCCTCGCCGCCCACCACACGCCTGACACCTGACACTCACCTGAAAAACAACGGAAAAATAAATTAGGGGATATCATGTATTTTTTTTCACACCTGGTCGACCGAAAACGTTAACAATTATTACCTGAAAAACCGCAACCCCATCCATTATTTTCACCACGGCAATCACAACCTGAACAACAACCAAAACCATCAACCATAACATTTAGAATTACGATCTATAACATCCACAACCATTGTCTTAACCACGGCAATCACAGCATGGACACTAACGTCAACCTAATCAATTCTACAACCTAAAATAACCCCAACCATTATCTTCACCACGGCAATCATAAAACAGACAAAAAACACAACCATAAACCATAACGAGCAAAACTACAACCTATAACAACCACAACCATTATCTTAACTACGCCAACCACAAAATGAAAACTAACCACAACTATAACAATGAAAACTTCGACCTCTAACAACCTTAACCACAAAATTGCTATCCATATAAACAACCACAACCGGGAAGGAGAGAAAAAGAAGAGAGAAGACGAGAGAAAAGGAGAAAAGAGGAGAGAGGAGGAGAAATATGAGGAAAGGAAAAGACACGAACGAAAGAAATACAACCTTAATATACACAAACTAAGGATGAACAACCTGAAAAGACAAAACAAAACAACCACAGCCTGAAAAAAACACCGAAAGGAAAACAACACTAACAACCACAAGATAAGCAAACACAACCGGGGGAAAAATATAAAAACAACTACAACCTTCACAACCACACAACCAAAACAAACCTAACCTTGAAAAAAACATTTACAACCTTCACTACCACACAACCAAAACAAACCCAACCTGTAAAAAAAACTACAACCTTCACAACCACACAACCAAAATAAACCTAACCTCTAAAAAAAATACAACCTTTACAACCACGAGGAAAAAAAAGCACAACCTGAAAAGAAAGTCATAAAAAGCAACCACAAACTTCACAACCACACAACCAAACCATCCATAACCAAAACAGCCAGACATAAAACCATTAAATTAGGAAACGTCATTTTCTATCACTTTTATCACCATTACCTCCACCACCACCACCACCACCACAAAAATGAGGTAATATCACGCTTTCCTTCTCACCTGTCGACATTTACCTGCGCGTTAATGAATTAGTTTCTCGTTTTATTCCACTTGTTTCTTTTTTTCTTTTTTTTATCGCTTTACCTTTTCTCTCTCTTTCACGGCGCGGCTCGGGTTAAAAGTTGAAGAGGATAATGTTGTGGGCAGGAAGACAGACAAAGTTTACCTGATGCGAATGTTAATTGACTTGTGTCCTCATTTCCCACCTGGTCTTTGTCTGTCTGTACGCACTTCGTCTTTGCTTCTTCTGTCACTCCCTTTGTACGTCTGTTTGTTCATGTTTGTTTATGTATTTCGCTTGTATGTATTGTTTTCCGTTTCTGAGTCTATTTGTTTGTTGGTACGTCTTTGTTTTTGTGTATCTCTGTTTGTCTCTCTGTTACTGTTTGCCTATTTGTGTGTCAACGTCTGTAAATCCCTCTCTCTTTCTATCTATCTATCTCGTATCTATCTCTTTCTATCTCTTTATCTATGTATGTCTGTCTCCATCTGTCTGTTATTTTTAGTCTATCTTCTTCTGTCCATATTACTCTATTCATCTATCTCTTATTTTTCTCTTTCTCTCTACCTCTCTGTTTATCTATGTCTGTCTCCGTGTGTCTGTTTCCTCGTCTGCCTCTCTCCGTCCGCCTCTCTTTCTTCATCTACTTCTTTCTCCGTCTGCGTGTCTGTGTGTTTGTCTGCCTGTCTGTCTGTCCGTCACTTCTTTCTCCTGTTCCTCTCTCTCTCTCTCTCTCTCTCTCTCTCTCTCTCTCTCTCTCTCTCTCTCTCTCTCTCTCTCTCTCTTTTTCCTTCCCTGGTTGTCTCTCCGTTTACCTCTCTTCAACTATCTCCGCCTGTCTGTCTGTCCATCAATTCTTTCTCCTGTTCCTCTCTCTTTCTCTCTTTCCTTCCCTGGCTGTCTCTCCTTTTACCTCTCTTCAGCTATCTCTCTCCGCCTGTCTGTCTATCCATCCATCATTTTTTCTTCTGTTCCTCTCTCTTTCTCTCTTTGCTGTCTCTTCGTCTCTCTGTCTGTCCATCTATCATTTTTTTGTTTTGTTCTTCTCTCTCTCTGTCCTTCTCTCCGTCTCTCTCTTTGCGCGTCTCGATGGGGTTCATTACCGTCGACTTCTCTCACTTGCAAAATTTCCTTTCATCCCAAACACGACCGCGCATTCACCTTAAACGAGGAGAGGAGACACGAGGAGAAAGGAGGAGAAAGATGAGGAACGGAAGAGAAAAGAAGGGAGAGAAAGAGGGAGAGGCGAGGAAGACAGGAGGAGATGCGATGGAAAGGAGAGATGGAGAGGAGGAGAAAGGAGGAGAAAGATGAGGAACAGAAGAGAAAAGAAGGGAGAGAAAGAGGGTGAGGCGAGGGAGACAGGAGGAGATGCAATGGAAAGGAGAGATGGAGAGGAGACAAACAAGAGAAAGGAGGAGAAAGGAGGAGAAATATGAGGAACGAAAGAGACAAGACGGAGGGAGGAGAGAGAAGGAAAAGAGATGGAAAGAAGAGATGAGGAGAGATAGGAGGAGACAAGAAAAGAAAGAAGGAAAAAGGAGAAGTAGGAGGAATGGGAGAGACAAGAGGGTGGGAGAGAGGAGAAGAGGCGAAGGAAAGGTGAGGTGGAGAGGAGACGAGAGGAGAAAGAAGGGGCAAGGAAGCAAAAAATGAAGAACCCAAGAGACAAAAAGGGAGAGAGGAGAGGAAAAGGAAGGGAGAGATGAAGAGGAGACAAGAGGAAAAAGAAGAAGGAGAAGAGAGCAAGAGGAAAATAAAGAACGGAAAAGACTAGGAGAGAGAGAGAGAGAGAGAGAGAGAGAGCAAAGGCGAGGGAAGGAGAAATGAGGAATAGAGAAGAATAATCAAGACGGGAAAAGGAGAGAAGAGGGGAGAGGAAGAAAGAGATGGGGAACGAAAATAAGATACGAAAGAGAGGAGGAGAAGCAAGGAAAAAGAGAACAATGATAATGATTGAGAGAAAGAAGCAGAGAAGGGAAAGAAAAGGAAAGAAACAAGAGGAGGAGAAGAAGGAGGAGGAGGAGGAGGAAGAGGAGGAGGAGGAGGACGAGGAGGAGGAGGACGAGGAGGAGGTAAACGGGTCTGTTGTTGAGACATACGGAAGTGTCATAAGGCGTTCCATAAGAGAGAGAGAGAGAGAGAGAGAGAGAGAGAGAGAGACTATTTCCTCTTTGTCCTGTATAATCTCTCTCTCTCTCTCTCTCTCTCTCTCTCAGGAAGACATAAATAACCTTTATCTAATACTCAACAAATTATTGATTCAAGAGCTGGGACCATGTCAAACAATACGTCCTCCTTTCCCTCCTCCTCCTCCTCCTCCTCCTCCTCTTCCCTTAATAATCTTCCTCCCCTCTCCCTTTACTTGCTCTTCAGACTTTCTTTTCCCTTCCCTTATTGTTTTCTTCACTTTTTTTGTAGTTTTTTCCTTCGAATTTTAGTTTTTCCTTCTCTTCCTTGCTCTTCATTACCTTATCTTTCCTTCCTCCTATTCGTCTAATCTTCTCATCATGTTTCTCTTTCCTCTCATGTCTTCATCTCTTTATCTTCTTCCTTGCACTCCCAACTTCTTTCTTCTTTTTGTTCTCTTCCCTTTCTAAACCTTCTGTCATTTCCTTTTTATCTATTCATTCTTTCATCTCGTTCCCTCATCTTCCCCGATACTGTTCTCTCTCCTTTTTCTTCTCCTTTTCCTATAATCCCTTTCACCCCCTCTCCCTCCCTCCCTTCCACCATTCTTTTCTCTCCCTCTCTACCTTTCAATCCCTCCAGTGACACTAAAAAAAAAAACTTTCTCTCTTTTACCTCCATCCCTCCACACTCTCCTCCTTACCTCCCTTTGCCTCTCGTCCTATTCACCTCTAATCTCCCAGGGGACTCCATTCTCTCTCTCTCTCTCTCTCTCTCTCTCTCTCTCTCTCTCTCTCTCTCTCTCTCTCTCTCTCTCTCTCTCTCTACGGGTGCTTCCTACCACTCCATCATTACCTTCCTCTGGACACCTCTCGCCTCTCAATTATCTTCAGGAGGAGGAGGAGGAGGAGGAGGAGGTTCAGGAGAAGGAGGAGGAGGCGGAGGAGGAGGAGGAGGAGGAGGTTCTGAGAGGGAGTCAATTTGCTTAATAGTTCCCATGATGGCGGAGAACGGGGAGTGAGAAGGGAGAGGAGAAGAAGGAGGGGGGAGGAGAGGAAGAGAGAGGAAGAGGAAGGGAGGGGGAGGGATGGGCTGCGTGGGGGGACCGTCTCAGCCCGCCGTCCCAGCCCACTCCAGCCCACTCAGCCCCACTCCGCGTCAGGCCAAACGTGAGATAAGAGCAACCTCCAATTTACGCCAAATTTGATTCCCACAGATCGACTCTTCTTCCTACGCTAACGTCTCCTCCTTTTTTTTTCCTCCACATTTTTCTTCCACACTTGATTTTATCCTTCTTTTCTTTTTCTCTTTCTCTTTTTTGGGGTCATTCATTTCCCTGCGTTTTTTTTCTGTGTATATTCCAAAGACCGATATTTTTTTTACAATTTTTTCCTGCATTTTTTGGGGGGCATTTATTTACTTATTAACACTTTTTGTCACGTCTTGTACCATTTTTTTCTTACAATATCATTTTAAATTCTGACAGTCATTTTTTTTTCCTTAGATTGACTTTCCGTTCCATAGAATCAACACATACCTTTTCAATTGTTAAAGGCTGATTCTCTCTCTCTCTCTCTCTCTCTCTCTCTCTCTCTCTCTCTCTCTCTCCATATACTAAATTTACAGGCCATATCCTGCACCCGTTGCTCTCCCACCCCTTTCCACCCCTCGCTGATACAGGCGCCGTGAATACTCGGTGTGGTTGGCAGCCCTGGGAGTCTGCCGTGAATTCCATCATTATATAGTAAAGGAATTCCCACGAAGCACCGACATACGCAGAGCCAGGGACATCAACCACGTACTATAGTTCAGGGACTTTGTTTTATTCAGAATCCTACTTCGTGTGGCTTGGCATTACCGTGTTTGTGTTGTAAAGAATGTTGAGCTTTTTTTTAATTGCCTGTACGTAGGACATAAATATGATTATTTTTGTTACGTGTGTTTGAAATCCCTTCCTGTTATTTTTACATTTGTAATTAGAATCCTTTACTGGTAATCAGTGTTTTTTTATTTATTTATTACTTTATTAATTTGTTTCATTTATTACTATTATTCATTATGATTTTATTTCAATACTTATTTAGTTATATCAATCATTAATATTTTAGTTATCCTTGGGCCCATTTCACTTTAATGCTAAAGCTAATCCACGCCCCCCCCCCAAGAAAAAAAAAGAATCACAACGCTTGAAATATTACCTGAATAACTGTCAGTGATCAAATAACCTCATAACAGCTCTAATAAAGACGAAACTTCTTCCTACGACATTTGAAAGATTAATTCACATGAACTTCCCCTGAAAAAAAACACTTACCTTTACTATAGAATGGATATCAAAATGTTAGAATCGGTGCAGAGGAGGATGACTAAGATGATTCAGGGGTTGAGAAACTTGCCATACGAGGAAAGACTCAAACAGTTAAACTTGCATTCTCTAGAAAGGCGAAGGGTGCGTGGAGACATGATCGAGGTTTATAAATGGATGAAGGGCTTTAATAAGGGAGACATTCATAAGGTTTTGTTGGTAAGAGAACCGGGTAGGACACGAAGTAATGGGTTTAAACTGGATAAATTCAGATTCAACAGGGACATAGGCAAAAATTGGTTTACTAACAGGGTGGTGGATGAGTGGAATAGGCTTAGCAGTCATGTGGTGAGTGCCAATACAATTGTCACATTCAAAAATAGACTAGATAAATTCATGGACAGCGATATTAGGTGGGGTTAGATACACGGGAGCTTAGGGTCAAAGGAGCTGCCTCGTACAGGCCTACCGGCCTCTTGTAGACTCCTGCGTTCTTATGTTCTTATGTAAACCGTTAATTTATGAAGGATCAGATTGTTAACTCGATAAAGATTCCTTGTGCAAAGCTCCAATAAAATATCATAATAATGATAAAACTTCACTGCTAACAAACTGTAACATTAGTTTAACGTCAACCATCAGTCGGTCTCAAACTTTACTGTTCCTTACCAAACTTCCATTACAAGGAAAACTTCCATCTCGAAGTAAACTCCGGTGACTGCCACGTTTCTCTTTCCCTCAAACTTCCCGAATCTACAGCTCAAACTTCCCTTTACTCACTTTTACACCAAACTCATTCCGGAACAACTTTTCTTTGGCACATTTCCGTTCCAAGGTTAGGGGGAGACTCATTCTTTTATTTTCTCAACTCCTTTTTATATCAGTGTGTGTTTTTTATATGTTCCTTTACTCTCATTTGTATTCTCTTATCTTTATTTACATTACCCTCATAGAAAAATGCTCGCGTAATCGCACGTTTATGTAATCCTCATTATAACTCGTGTCTCTCCTTGCACCTAATATTTGTTGTTGTTTTCTCGATATGTAAATTACCCTTGCCGAGCATGGGCGTCGGCGGTTCTCGCGTGCCGCTCCGGGCGGTGGTGCTGGTGGGGAGCGACTCGCACCCAGTGGATAAGATCTCCCTGACCCTGATGACGACGAAACAGTCATTCTGGTGGAGCTTTAGCTGTATAGCCAGTGTTTTGTGAGCTTCTTTTTTTTTAATTCAACTGATTGGAAAAGGGAAGAAATGGAAAGAGATGGATGGGTTCAAATAAAAGAGGGAGAAATAGATAGTTCCTACTGATAGAATAATACCAAAGGATACGAAAAAAAGGGCTCATGGCTTTAAATCATTTAAACTCCAACCATTTTTGGCAGGTGCATGATAGACATTAATAGACGAACCAAAAAATTATTAACAAAAAAAACATCCAAAGTACGAAAAGAATCACGAACACAATGCAGCACGAATCTCTTTTAATGGAATCTGATCGTGGTGGGCGAGACGTCAACACTTTACGAGTCCTTTTTAGCGTCTATTGTTTCCACGTCATTTATTGCCTAACGGTACCACCACCCGCCCCCCCCCACCCCCAGAACCTGCCGCCGCCACCGCTCAACGAGTCTTCCTGAGGGCGCGACGGAATAATAATAGGAATGATACGTGCATAATAATGATAAACGCAGTGACGAGGAAAGGATGCAAGAATAATAGTGGTAGTAATATAATGAGAATAATGACAGTGATAAAATGAGTAGAAAGGATAAAAGGACGCAGTAACAATAATAATAGCACCAGTAATAGTGATCAGAAGGAGAGAAAGAACAAAATGAAGGAAATAAAACAAAACAGACAGAAGAAAACAAAAGAAAAAGAAAAAGTAATGAAAATAAGAGTAAACGAGTTA
>NC_066517.1:20295039-20317539 GCF_024679095.1 Eriocheir sinensis | reverse complement strand
ATAATCAAGAACGAAAAAAATGAAAAAATAAAAATATAGAGAGAAGAGGGGATGGAGGGGGGTGGGGTAAGAAAGGGAGGAAAAACGAGACTAAGATAGAGAGAAAAAGATGGAGGGAGTGAGGAGGGAATGGAGAGAACTTTCCTCCACTTTTACGGTCAGCCATAAAACGTCAGCCATTGAAACTCTCCACCAAGCATGGAAACTAACCAATCAGGGCTGCTCCTCCTCCTCCTCCTCCTCCTCCTCCTCCTCTTCTTCCTCTTTCTTCTCCTCCTCCTTTTCTGTCTTCTTCTACACCATTCCTCCATTCCTTCGTCTCTTTTTCTTCATTTCTTTCTTTCTCACTTCTCTTTGCTTTCTTTCCTCTCTTCTACTCTCCATTATTTTGTATTCCTTTTTATTACTCTCTTCCTGCTTCCTTCTTTTCTTCTTCACTCCCTCGTTCATTCTGCGTCTATGCCTACATACTCCTTCCATTCTTCTGTTCCTCCTTCACTTTGCATCTACCTTATTTCCTCTATTTCTTCCTTCATTTCTCTACTCCTTCCTTTTTCCCACTATTCCTTTATTCCCCTATCACTTCTTTATAATTTGTTCTTTCCTTTATTTTCCTAATCCTCCATTTTTTTTCTATTTCTTCCTATTTTTTTTCATTAATCCTGGACCCTACATTTGTTTTTCTCTCGCCATTGCACCCTTTTTCCTCCACCTCTTCGTCCTCTTTTTCTTTCTCTCCACCCTCTCAGTGTATATTTTATCAGCTCTATATTATTTCACACTCCTCTCGTCAATATCTTTCTTTTCCATTTCCTCTGCTTCCTTTCCCTCCTCCTGTATTCCGTCTTTCATATATTCTGCTCACTTCATTTTTTTCTCTTTTCTTCATCCACTTCGTTTTCACTTTCACTTCTAATTTCTCTTTTTATTTCTTTCGTCAGAGCAAAACTTGAAGACTCTCCACAGTCAGTTTCTCGTCCCAGTTATCTCTTACCTTATCTGATTCTCTCTCTCTCTCTCTCTCACGGAAAACAATAAAAACACCAAAAACAGAGAAAAAAACAACAATGAAAACAACAAAAAAACGAGCTTAACAACTTTTATATCATTAACTTCTCTCTCTCTCTCTCTCTCTCTCTACTTTTGATTTTTTTCTCTCAAGATGAAACCAAAAAAAAAAACTCAAACGTAAAATAAGAAGCAAGAACAACAAACGAGAAACGAAAAACAAATCACACAAACAACAAACAACAAAATAAAACAGATAAACAAATAAAATAAACAAACAAATAAACAAATAAAAGGAAAGCAGAAAAACAAACAACAGCAATAAAACGAAACCAACCCAAAAGAATGAAAAAAACAGGTAAAAAAAAAAAACAATAAGTGAAAAAAAACATAATTATTAACTTCACCAGACACTTCTTCCTTCCCTCCCACGCCTTTCCCAATCCTCCTACCCCCTCCTCCATCCTCCTCGCATCCTCTCTCTCAACGAGCCTCATAAAGAAGATTCCAGCGCGGCTCTAATAAATATTAATAATCAGCTGAAGCGTGAAGTAATATTATGCAAGACGAGGGAATTCCTGAGCCCTGCGCCGGAACCTAACGATGCGCAACGAACTCATCAAATCACGGCGCGGCGCAATCTCCGGACCACCGCCGAGAGAGAAGAGAAAGAGAATGATGAAGAATGAAGGTGGTGGAGGGAGAGAAAGAAAGGATGGAAGAAGGAAAGGAAAGGATGGTGGGAAGGAAGGAATAAAGGAAGGAAGAAAGGAAGGAAGGGGAGATGGCAGACTGAAGGAAGGAAGGAAGGAATCAAGTAAACAAGCAGGTGGAAGGAAAGAAAGAAGGGGTGGATGGAAGGAAAAGGAGAGGAAAAAAGAATGGAAGGATGGAAGAAAGGTCAAAAAGAAGAGGTGAATGAAAGAAAGGCAAAAAAGAAAGGAGAAAGGAAGGAAAGACGGGAGAGCTGGAAGAAAGGAACAAAAACAAAAATAAAATAAAAAGATGGAGAGAATGGAGGGAAAGCAAGGAAAGAAGGGAAGGACTGACTGACACACAAAGAAAAAATGACAAGCGGACAGACAAAGACTCAGACACACACAGAGAGCAAAAGATAAAAGGGTAGGAAGTGAAAAAAAAATGGACGGGAAGAAGAAATGAAGAAGAGAAAATATTTAGAAACGATTGGAAGGAATGGAAGGAAGAGAGAGAGGAAAAAAAAGAGAAAGAAGGAAGGAAGAGAGGTACGAACAACGGAAGAATAGAAGGAAAGAAAGGAATTAGGGTCCCAGTTATCTCTCCTCTCTCTCTCTCTCTCTCTTTCACTCTCTCTCCCTAACACAATACATTCGTCCCCTACTTTCCTTCCCCCCTTCCCCCTACCCTCCCCCTTCCTCCTCACCCCTCCCTTTCCTCCCCACCACTTGACATTCTTCCTTAATCAGGGTAAAGAAGGGGGAGGAGGAGAAGGAAGGGGTTGGGGAAGAACGAGGGGGAGGAAGGGGATTAGCCGAGGTGGTCTGGAGGGAATTAATGAAGAAGAATGAAGGAAAGAGGGAAACTCTCCTTACTGAGAATTAGAGGAACAGGAGGCATTAGGCAGCGAGAGTAAGTTGAGGTGGGTAATCTGTCTTGATTATACCTGAGGGAAGGAGAGAGAGAGAGAGAGAGAGAGAGAGAGAGAGAGAGAGAGAGAGAGAGAGAGAGAGAGAGAGAGAGAGAGAGAGAGAGAGAGAGAGACAGACAGACAGACAGACAGAGACAGAGACACAGACAGAGAGAGAGAGAGAGAGAGAGAGAGAGAGAGAGAGAGAGAGAGAGAGAGAGAGAGAGAGAGAGAGAGAGAGAGAGAGAGAGAGAGAGAGAGAGAGAGAGAGAGAGAGAGAGAGAGAGAGAGAGAGAGAGAGAGAGAGAGAGAGAGATACATTGAAGACGGTTTGAATGACTGTCTAACTTCGTGACTAACTCGCAGGCATTCAGAAAAACAGAACATACGGACATCCAGACAGACAGACAGACAGACAGACAAAACAAACAAACTGAGTGATTGTGACTTTCTGACTACAATAACTCACAAACAGACAGAAAAATTAACAGACAGACAGACAGAGCGAGGGAGGAAAAAATGAAACAGGGAGAAAGAGTGACTGACTGACAGAATAAATGATTGACTAAATGACGGATCGCTTAACTATCACACTGACAGACAGACAGATAGATAAATACGACGATAGATACAGAAGAATCGATGTAAGATAATGTGAACTTGAAGCGACGAAATAAACGATTAAAAACTGGTTGCAATTTAGACGACAGCACACACACACACACACACACACACACACACACACACACACACACACACACACACACACACACACACACACATCCCCCCCACACACACACACTCAGACACATTAATACCACCAAGACGATCACAAACAACAAAAACAACGATAACAACAAAGAAAATTCACCCTCAAAACAACATAACGAGATAACCAATATATTTCCAGGTCAAAGCAACGTCAACCTCGTGAAATGTCGTGACCTTCCGGGTGGGTCGAAGGTCAGAGGTCAAGGAGGGGAGAGCGTGGCGTAGGCAGGTGTGTGGAGGTGTGGCCGGACATGTGTGGGAATTGGAGTGTGTTTGTGGGAAGACAGGATAACAGGTGAAATTGTGAGTGGGTAGAGAGGGAAAGGGGGAGGTGAGAGAGAGAGAGAGAGAGAGAGAGAGAGAGAGAGAGAGAGAGAGAGAGAGAGAGAGAGAGAGAGAGAGAGAGAGAATAAAAAGAAAGGAGAAAGAAAACACACAGGCAAATAGAAACAGAGAAAGAAGGAAAAAATGGAAAGAAGAAAGAAAGATAAACACGATTACTGGCATTGTGCATGTTCGTGTGTGTGTGTGTGTGTGTGTGTGTGTGTGTGTGTGTGTGTGTGTGTGTGTGTGTGTAAACGTGGATGTGTGTGTTGCTATTATGAAGGGATCACTGGAGAAGCGCACACACACACACACACACATACACACACACACACACACACACACACACACACACACACACACACACGTATTCTTCCCCTAAAAATCCCCCTCCACCCTTTCGCCCCAGGGGTCTAGGGGTAAAATTTTCCTATATTCCCATGGCAGAATGTCCCCTCCCCCACTTCCTCTTGTTATCCCTGAGGAGGAGGAGGAGGGAGAAGGGAGGAGGAGGAAAAAGAGGAGGAGGAGAGTGAGCGAGAAAACCGTGGGAGAATTGGAGGAAAAAAATATAAGGAGAGCGGTGAAAGGGGAGATCATTCCGGGGACAAAGGAAGGTAAGGAAAGATGGTAAGCAAAGGTAAGGTAAGGTAAGGTGTTTAAAGGGAAATGAAGGGTAATTGAAGGTGAGGTAATTTATGAGAAGTACACGACAAAGGGGTAACCAAAATCATTAGAATTAAGTAGGGGTAAATTGAGATAAAAAAAAAATAGATTAATGCAGGAAAAGGTAAGTAAAAGTAAAGTATATACTCCTTCACTGTCTCCTCCTTTACTTACCCTTTCATTCTTATATACTCCAGTTTCTCCATCTTTCTTGAGTTTATCTTTCTCCCCTCCTTCCAGCCAGGGATGGAGTATTCGTATTCGAATACATTCGAATGCCGTATTTCGGTGAATTCGAATTCGAATATTTATTGACAGAAATCAAAGTATTCTTATTCGGAGAAAGTATTCGTATTCTGCGAATAATCTGACGCATACTTCAAAATTTATTATCAGAAATAACAATCATTATCCCTCACAACTCCAGCCTCCTGGGTGGACATGTAATCGTCGTGTATAGTTCAGGGTTCGCAGACCGTGGCAGCGCGGCGTCTGGATTCTGGAGTCTAGACTTAGTTGCCACTTGCCGGTGTGGACGCTGAATGTGTGTTCATAAGATCATTTCACTGTTGCACAACTTCAGAACAGTTCTACACCCAGTTACGTTGAGAAGGTATTTTCAATGAAAACTATTCATGAATACTTTCAAGAAGTATTTGTATCCGAATTAAAATAATATCAGTGTATTCGAATTCGTTGGAATTTTAAGTATTTGTATTCGTATTCGAACACACAATTCTTGTATTCACTCCATCCCTGCTTCCACTTAGCAATTCCTCTTGTACATACCCTTCCTCCATTATTCATTTTCTCACTCATCTTTTACTCCCTACCATATCTCTCCTTCTTCCTTTCATCAATTGCTAGTTATTTCCACTACATACTCATCTTCTTACGTTCTCCGTTTTCCTTTCTCATCTTTCCATCCCTATCCTGCCTCTCTTTGTTGCCTTTTTTTTCCTCTACTTCTGATTAATCACATACTCATTTTTTATCATTCGTTCTTCCTTCTCCTCTCATTATTCCATTCCTACCCTATCTCCCTTTGTTTGTTCCACCTCCTCCTAATCCTCCTCCAGAAAGAGAGGAGACAAGAGGATGAAAAAAGAGAATGAGAATGAAATGGCTGAGGAAAGAGACAAAGGAAAGCGAGTAAAGAAGCATGCAGGAGGTAATGGAATTTTGGGAGCAAGATAAGAGGAGAGTGAGAGTGTGAGAAGCATAGCGAGGCGCGAGGTGAGAGGAGGAAGCAGGAGAAAGAAACGTGTGAAAAGAATAAGCAATGGAAGCCAGCAGGTGCGGGGTGACATATATTGGATAAACACCTGAGACACAAGGACAGGTGAACAGACAAGTGTGAGTGGACGAGTGTATAAGCAGGTAGGTGTGCAAGAGTGACAAGGAAGCAAAACAGGTGTGAGGTAAGAGGTGAGAGGTGAAGGGAGGTGAGAAAGACAGCACAGTGATGAAAAAGGAGATAAGAACTTGGTAGAGGATGCAAACAGGTGTGAAATGAGAGATGTGAGGTGAAAGAAGACAGCTCAGTGCTAAAAAGGGAGATTAGAACTTGAAAGAAAACGGAAAACAGGTGTGAAGTGAGAGTTGTAAGGTGAAGGCAGGTAAGAAAGAGAGGATAATAGCTTTGAAGAGAACGGCAAACAGGTGTGAAATGACAGGTGTAAGCAGATGAAAGGTGAGAAGCCAGTGCAGGTAAAGAAGGAGAAATGGTGTGAAAGAATTGAAAGGTAAATCATGGAAAAGGGAAACACCTCTGGGACATGAAGGTCAAAAAAATGATATCGAAGAAGGTAAAGGATGATAGAAAGGGAAAGAAAAAAAGAAGAAGATAAAGGATGAGAGAAAGGGAAAGAAGAAAAAAGAAGAGAAAGAATGAGAGAAAGGGAAAGAAGAAACAAGAAGATAACGGATGAGAGAAAGGGAAAGAAGAAAAAAGAAGATAAAGAATGAGAGAAAGCGAAAGAAGAAAAAAATGACGATAATGAAAAGATAAAACAAGAGAAAATAAGTGAAACAAGTAGAAATACGATGAAACCAGTAAAGGAGACGTAAAGGCAGGTGAAGGGAGAGAACACGATGATGCCATGGAGGGAAGAAAAAAAAAAGGGATGAAAGGGAAAGTGAAACGTGAAGAGGAAAGAGGACAAGCTGCTCACGCATAACAAAGGAGAACCCAGGTGTGAAGACAGTTAGTAGGGTACAGACAGGTGAACGAAGACAACTCCAGCATAACGGAATAGAAGACGAGGCGAGGAAAGAAGAGCTGAGAGGCGAAGCCAGATAAAGAAGACAACACGAAGCTGATCAAAGGAATAAAAACATGTAAGATAAAAGAAACAAACAGAGCAAACAGAACAAACAGAACAAGACTGACACAAGACAAGAACAGAAGAGCTAAGAGAAGAAAATTCATATTAATAAAACAATGCAGAACAGATGAAAAGGAGGAAAAAGCAAGCATGAAAAAGAGATAACAGGTGAAAGAAGACAAGGAATAACAAAGGAGAGAATAGGTATAAAAAAAAGAGCCAAAAAGTGAAAGATAATTTTTTTTACAGCAAAGGAGTCAGTTCAAGGACATAAACAGGAAACAAATATGAAAAAAACCCGCTACCTAAAAGAAATGGATAAGCGAGATAAGAACAGGTATAAAAAAGAGGCAAGAGATGAGGCGATGATAAAAAAAAACCACGCAGAGATGACAAAGAAGAAAACAGGTGAAGACAGAAGGTGAGAAGTGAAGACAACGCCACGGGATTAAGGAAGACAACAGGTGGTATATAAAGACGTGCAGGAAGGTGAGGGAAGGTGGCGCGCGGTAGACGGGAAGGTGAGCAGAGAGTGGCGGCAGGTGTGGCTAGATGAAGACAGATGAAGACAGGTGGAGAAAGATGCCACGACTCTGATCCCAAAATAAATAAAGTCGCACCTTCCTCGGGTACCCTGGGACAAGAAAGGACAAGGGAAGAGGCCAAGGTAGGAAAAGGACGGGAAAATTAGTATATATGGTCACAATCTCGCGCGTATTCGAAGTGTAGGCGAAATGGATAAAAGGACAGGAGAAAACGATGATAAATTAGATTGCGAGCATAAGATAGAAGAAATATAGTGAACAAAACCTAATGTAATCTTTATACGCCAAAATTAAAAGGAAAACTAACCTGACAAACTTAACTCAAACTAGACCGCAGAAGGGAAAGAAAACTTAACCATATCTAACCTAACTTATAATCTAGGAAGCAAAAATTATGCACGTAACCAGACATAATTCAATCCAGGTAGTGAAAGTGAAAGTAAACCTAACTAAACCTAACCTAACCTAACCTAACTACTCGTAAACCTAACCTAACCTAACCTAACCTAACTACTCGTAAACCTAACTAAACCTAACCTAACCTAACCTAACCTAACTACTCGTAAACCTAACTAAACCTAACCTAACCTAACCTAATCTAACTACTCGTAAAACTAACTAAACCTAACCTAACTTCAAATCTACGAAACAAGAATGAAAGTGAACCTAACAGAAGACACAAATTTAAGTGATCAGAACATACACCAGCCTTGCCTAACCTAATTTGGGACAAGAAAAATGAAACTGAGCCTAACCATCGAACCTAAATATCTAGGACGCAGGAGAAGGAGCAAGAAAAGGAGGATGAGGAGGAGGAGACTGAAAAAAAATGAAAAAGTGAAGTATGATGAAAAGTGAAGTATGATAAAAAAAAAAGTTATGAAAAAAAGTGTATGATAAAAGTGTATGATATAAAAGTGAAGTATGATAAAAAGTAAAGTATGATAGAAAAGTGAAGTATGATAAAAAAAAAGTGACGTATGATGACTGAAAAAAATAGGAAAGTGAAGTATGATAAAAAAAAGGTAAGTATGATGACTGAAAAAAATTGGAAAGTGAAGTATGATAAAAAAAAAGGTAAGTATGATGACTGAAAAAAAATGGAAAGTGAAGTATGATAAAAAAAAAGTGAAGTATGATAAAAAAAAAAAGTTGAGTATGATGACTTAAAAAAAATTGGAAAGTGAAATATGATAAAAAAGTGAAGTATGATAAAAAAAGTTAAGTACGATGACTGAAAAAAATGGGAAAGTGAAGTATGATAAAAAGTGGAGTATGATAAAAAAAAAGTGAAATATGATAAAAAGTGAAGCATGATGACTGAAAAAATGGGAAAGTGAAGTATGAAAAAAAGTCGACCAGAACTTGTCAAGGCATCTCTGAGAATACCGCAAGGAGGAGGAGGAGGAGGAGGAGGAGAGGAAGGAAGATAGGAAGGAGAAAAGGAAGGAAGACAAAGAGAGGAAGAGGAGGTATAGGAAGGACGAGAAAGAGTGGACGGCACGAAAAAACAGGCTTCTAAAAATGAAAACAAAAATCGCCCAGAACTTGTGACTGAATATTTCACCAAAGTTTATATATTTTTTTCTTTATGCAAGTTCCCCATTTTTTCTACAAGTGTTAATTCCTGTTTGTGAGAAGTTACCTTACTTTCCTTCTGACACTTTATGCACCAACTTGAAACTTCACAAAATATGAACTAACTTTACCGGTAAGATTTTATAGTGTAGCTACTTGGAGGTAAACTTGAAAAAAAAACAATACCATGTGCATTAATAAAAAAATTAAAAAATGCATAACTTCTATTTGAATGCATATATCAGCATGGTCATTCATCTCTGGAGTGTGCATGAGCGTGTGTGTGTGTGTGTGTGTGTGTGTGTGTGTGTGTGTGTGTATGTGTAAGTAGGTAGACAGGCAGGCAAGGTAGATAAGTGGAGGTTGGCAATTGGGTAAACAGAGGTAAGCAGATAGATTGGTAGTTCTGCAGGTAGGGTAAGGTAAGGTAAGGTAAGGCAAGGTAAGGTAAAGTAAGGTAGGATACGGTAAGACAAAGGTAAGGTAAGGGAAGGTAAAGTAGGGTACGGTAAGGTAAGGTAAGGCAAAGTAAGGTAAGGTAAGGAAAGGAAAGGAAAGGAAAGGAAAGGTAAGGTAAGGTAAGGTAAAGCAAGGTAAGGAAAGGGAAGGTAAAGTAAGATAAAAAAAAAAGTTAGATAAGTTAGTAGATAGGTAAAGTTTTCGGCGCATGTGCAAAAAAAAATATACAAAATCAAAAATATAAAAAATCAATCTCGTCCCTCACTCCTTCCTTCACCGCCCAACGAAATACGAGGCGGACGGACGGAGGGAAGGAGGGACGGGCGGTGTATAACTTTGGCCGGAGAGTATAATATATTGAAATTATAATCGACGCTTATCAGATAATCGAAGTGTTAAAGTTTCACCTTGACTGGCACACAGAGCGCTCCGTTTTCTCCCCACGCATATAATAGCAATGAAGTCTCCACCTGACTGACTAATGGGAGAGAGGAGGAGGCGGAGGAGGAGGTGGAGGAGCGGAGGAGGAGGAGGAGGAGGAGGAGGAAGAGGAGGGAGAAGAGAAGGAGGAGGAGAAGGAGGAGGAGGAGAAAGAGGAGGAGGAGGAGGAGGAGGGAGAGGAGAAGCAGGAGGAAAAGGAGGAGGAGGAGGAGGAGGAGGAGAAGGAGGAGGAAGAGAAGAAAATTAGGGAGATGATAATAAGAACAACGAGACCATAAGTAGTAGTAGAAAAGAACAAGAAGAACAAGAACAAGAACAAGAGCAAGAACAAGAAGAAAAAGAACAAGAAGAACAAGAAGAAAAACAAGAAAAGAAGAACAAGAACAAGAACGAAAACAAGAACAAAAAGAAAAAGAAAAGGAAGAAAGTAGAAGAAGGAGGAAGAGAAAGAGGAAATTAGAATGATAACAACAAGAAGAACATTAGTGTAAGTAGCATCAGAGAGAGAGAGAGAGAGAGAGAGAGAGAGAGAGAGAGAGAGAGAGAGAGAGAGAGAGAGAGAGAGAGAGAGAGAGAGAGAGAGAGAGAGAGAGAGAGAGAGAGAGAGAGAGAGAGAGAGAGAGAGTTAAAATATGCAAGTGATGTCCAAGTTTGCGAAAGAATGCTAAATATTCCCCCGAGTAAACAGATTCCTCCCCCAAACTGTTGCTAATTACGAGGAGGAAAAAAAATACCCCCATGGATCTCCTTTGCATCATTTTGAGTCAAGTGTGGAAAAAAAACATCGAGGGAAAAATACAAATAAACTAATGAATATATGAATAATTAATTGAATGCGGCAATCAAGCGAGAGAATAAAAAGAATGTGATTTGGTAATATAAAAATAAATATAAATAGACGTGAAAATCAGTCAAAATAAGAATCGTTAACTAAATTATGATCAGGCGAGCGAGAAAAGTGAATATTCATCAGGTAATAACATTAATAATAAGTGGGAAAATATTGATGAGCTAATAAGTTAAGAAGAAGAAGAAGAAGAAGAAAAAGAAAAAGAAGAAAGAGAAGAAGAAGAAGAAGAAGAAGAAGGAGAAGAAAACAAAAACAAGAAAAGAACAAGAACAAGAGCAAGCAAAATAAAATAAAAACAAAAGAAGAATAAGAAGAACAAGAGAAAAAAAAGAGCAAGAACAAATACAAAAAGAGGACATGAAGAACGAGACCAATACAACGAAAAAGAACAATAAGAACAAGAACAAGAATAACAAGAACAAGAGAATCCGATACAGTGCCGCCCTCTATGAATCAGCTTCGGAAGTCTCCCATTATCGAATCGACACAAATAAGCACAGTCAAATAAGACCAGTCACTTTATAGGTTTGTTTACATCGGGATTTAAGAGTGAGGCGAATAATTACGGTCGTACACATTCGCGTCATAATAAAAACAACACCGATAAAAACACACACTCACAAACGCACGAACTCAAACACACACACACACATACTTCCGGCCGCTTTATGAGTTTGTTTACGGCGAAAGTTACGGCCAGAAAATAATTAAGTTTGCGTTACGACTTCAAAAAAAAATATTACAACGCGGTTAACGACTTTCCTCAGACCGACCTTTTGAGCGCGCGATCCGGCCGAGAAGTAACTACAAGGAAGAGAGGAAACTCCAAAAAGAAATCATTTGCGAGGAAGTGTTGCGCGATACGCCTCACTATCAAAAGCTGTAAAGATTCTTAAAGACTGTATGAGAGTAAAGTGTCGAAAGAAATTATACGAGGACTGAAGAAAGTGTTATACCAGGCACTATAAGTAAAGAAAGTGTGAAGAGTTAGAAGTATGTTAACATTTGTTAAGATATCGATGGGTGATGAGTCTGTGATGACAAAAATGATAATAATAATGATAACAGTAATAATAGAAAAAAACAAGATCATCACCAGGAAGAACAAGAAGAAATAGAACAATATAAAGAAATTTAAAAAGAAGAAGAAAAAGAAAATAGATTGAAAAAAATAAGAGGAAGAGAAAGCAAAAAAAAGGAGAAAATTCTGATCATGATAAAAACAAGTACAAACACGTTAATAATAATAATAATAATAATAATAATAATAATAATAATAATAATAATAATAATAATAATAATAATAATAATAATAATAATAATAAACAATAAAAACAATAAAAACGCAAACTGATCGCGTGAGGAAGCCCAAAGTTTTGCATCACTGCCGGGGGAGTAAAAATGTGAGCAGGAAGAATGATGATAAAGTTTATAATAATGAGGAGTTCTTGAGCGACGCATCCGCTGACGAGTAAAAAAAAAAAAAAGGAGAAGAAAAAAAGATGCAACACAAAACAAAACAAAACAAGGCACTAGAAAATATAAAATGACGAACTCTTACAACTTACATCACTACAAAAGAAGATATGTTAGGAGAAAAATATGATAATGACAGGCGGATTATGAATGTTTCCAGCTAAAGAGTAAGTGTGTAATTAACTTTAAAAAAAAAAATCATGCAAAGAATGTGTTAAAAATGCAGAGGAAAAACTAGGGGAAACTGTCAAAGAAAAAAAGGCGAGGTGATAGTGGAAATGTGCAAGGGAAAGAGTGTTAAGGATATGTGAAAATGGAAATAAATGTTAAGATGAATAAGTGTTCATTGAAAAGTGTTAGGAAAAAACGTGTTAGGAAAAATAATACATTAGGAAAAAATGCACTAGAGGAAAATTAAGGTCTCTGGATTATGGACTTCAGGGTAAAGAAGGTGATAGTGGATATGTGTAAGGGAAAGAGTGTTAAGGATATGTGTAAAAGGAAATAAATGTTAAGGTAAATAAGTGTTCAGGGGAAAGTGTTAGGAAAAAATGTGTTAGGATAAAAAATATATTAGGGAAGAATGCACTAGAGGAAAATTAAGGTCTCTGGATTATGAACTTCAGGGTAAGGAAGGTCATTATGGAAATGTGTAAGGAAAAGAGTACTAAGGATATATAAGTAAAAGAGACAAATGTTAAGGTAAATAAGTGTTCAGGGGAAAGTGTTAGGAAAAACGTGTTAGGATAAAAAAATATGCCGTCGGTAAACAAAATAAGGTGCCCGATACACAATAAACAACACCAGAACAACTAACGAACCTATACCACACAACTGTACACTCCTTCTGTCTTTCCTACTCACCCAACTGTACATTCGCCACTAACCCACTTCCTCTTCTTACTGTACCCTTGTTTAAAAAGAAAAAAAAAAAGGAAATAATGCACTAGAGGAAAATTAAAGTCTCTGGATTACGAACTTCAGGGTAAAGAAAATAATGAAAAAGCAAAAACTACTGAAAAAAAAGTGAATCTCCTCAAACCTGCGTTACAGTCAGAGAGAAAAACAAGGCGAGTGAAAATGGCAGTAACGAAATACCTTAAGATTACTATTACGAAAAACCCATAAGGCCACACCGACACACATTTACCGGTTCAAAAAAAGACAAAAAAACAATCCTGAAAGTGTTACAGCCCAGAAAGATGGAGAGAAAAAGCCGACGGGTCGCAAAAAAAGGTCGACGGTTTATGACGCGTTCTTGAGCCTGGAATCCGCTATGAATCCAACTAACGAGTCAAAAATCGCGAGGGAGAGTGTCGAGGGAGCGGCGAGGGAGAGGCTTGACAAATGGCGCGTCAGGGGGAGTGAGAGGTATTGAAATATTCCGGATACGAGATCGGCTGATGGTGGGCGAGGGAGAGGAGGGAGAGGAAGAGGAGGGAGAGAGGGAGGACACTGTGAGGGGAGAGAGAAAAACAGGTGGGAGGAAAGGTGTTGAAAAGGGAGGGAATGAAGGAGGAAGGAGATTGGGGGATAAGGAAAGGTGTGGGGAGAGAAAAACAGGTGGGATGAAAGATGCTGAAAATGGAGGGAGGGAAGGAGGGAGAGGCATGAAAGGAAGGAGAGGGAGGGAAGGAGGGGCGAGAATAGAGGATAAGGAAACATGTGAGAGGAAAGAAAAAGCAGGTAGAAGGAAAAATTAAGAAAAGGGAGGAAGGGAAGGAGGAAGGAAATTAGGGGAAAAAGAAATGTGTGAAAGAGAGAAAAAGAGGTGGAAAGAAAGGAGTAAATAAAGGAAAAGGGGGAAGGAGGGACCAGACTCAGGAATAAGGAAAGATGAGAGAGAGAGAGAAAAAAAGGCGAGAAAAAAAGGTGGAGGGAATATGGAGATGGAGAAAAAGAAAAAAAAGTGGAAGCAATGCGTGGGATGAGGGAATCAGAATGGATGAAAAGGTAAATAGGGGAGAACGAAGTGAGCAAGGGGGAAGAGTGAATTTGGAAGCAGATGAGGAGAGAAGTTGATAGGAAGGAAAAAATAAATAGGAAAGGAAAGGTAGCAGAGTCCGACATGGGTGAATATGGTAAGTTAAGGAAGGAGAAGAGGAGGAGGAGGAGAGGGGGCAACAAGGGAAGGGAGAAGGGGAGGGGAGAGAGGATGAGGTAGAGGATAATAAGGTGAATACAGAGGTATTAAGAATCGAAAAATGGAAAGATATATCAGAGTTTCTCTCTCTCATTACATGGATAGACGTATAGACAGACAGATCCGCCAATGCATTCAGTAACGACGCGTGAGAATTCTATAAAATATCGGAAAGAGAATATGAAGGAAATCTTGACATTGATATTTTCTTTATTATCGATGCTACTGTCTATGTTATTATTATTATTATTATTATTATTATTATTATTATTATTATTATTATTATTATTATATTGTTATTGTGGTTATTTATATCATTTTCTGTGTAATATTGAATTAATCATCACAAGTTCTAATCTACAACTCGTGGCATCAAACACACACACACACACACACACACACACACACGCATAATGGGAGTGAACCAAAGTAATTAATTATGAAACTCGTCACTCAGAGTAGACGGGAGCATAATCATATAGTAGACGAGTGTGTTGTGTGTGTGTGTGTGTGTGTGTGTGTGTGTGTGTGTGTGTTGCAAAAGGTCACAGTCTGGGTGTTACAGGAAATACACTAATGGACATTGTTTTCAATCTTGCCTGTACCTCCCCCTCTACCCCCCGCCCCCGTCGAACTCCCTCTCTGTCTCTCTCTCCCTCCTTCCCTCCCACTCTCTTTTCCTCTCTTAGTGCTCGCCCCCGTTTCATCTCTCTCTCTCTCTCTCTCCTTCCACCTCCTTTCTCCCTTCCAAAAATATCTCTATTCTTAACCTTCTTCCTCCTTTTTGTTTTTCCCTCATGCCTTGTCTGATCTCTCTCTCTCTCTCTCTCTCTCTCTCTCTCTCTCAGATCAAACGCCAACCTGTTTGACTCCAATTTCAGTTTGTTTTGTCAGGAGATAAAATTGGACCTTGGAGAATCTTACGGAGGGAGGGAGGGAGGGAGGGAGAGAAGAAGGGAGAGAGGGAGAAAGAGAGAGAGGGAGAGGGGGAGGGAAAGAGGGGGAAGGAAAGAGAGCCGAGACAATATAAATGTGAAAATAAAACGAGGCAATAAAACCAAAATGAAAGAGAAGAAGGAAAACCATGTATGTATATCTATTTTTGCGTTCTCTCTCTCTCTCTCTCTCTCTCTCTTCCCTACTTATGCCTTTTTTTCCACAGTTTAATCGCGTCGTCAGACTCAACATTATCACAACATTAATGGAGGAATGTTACTGTCCCACTCCTCCTCCTCCTCCTCCTCCCCCCCCAAGGCTGGAATGTGGCCTGTGTGTTCCCATTCCAATTCCCGTCTCATGCCAGTCCACATTCCGGCAAGGGTTCGCCTCAGTGTGGTCTTCCGTTGTCTCACTTAAGTCCTTTTCTGGATATTACAGTGCTGCTTTGCTTGGGTTGGCCTTAAGGTTGTGTTGTAGTTTAAGATCAAGAGAAGTAGAAATGGTTACACTTATTTTTCCTTTGGCCTTTTGTGTCAGTATAATAGGAGTTGTTTCGTTGTTCCGGTCTTAAAGTTGCCTCAGTTTCAATTTAGGACAAGCAGAAATAATGACTTAATCTTCTTCATTCTTTTGAAGTTTTTTTGTTGTTGTTTGTGTGTTTTTGTTTTTGCGTTGTAGTTTCAAATCAGAAGTAGAAATGGTTACACTTATTTTTCCTTTGGTCTGTTGTGTTAATGTAACAGCAGTTGTTTCGTTGTTCCGGTCTTAAAGTTGCGTCATAGTTTAAAGTCAGGAAAAGTAGATATGATAGCTCTCTCTCTCTCTCTCTCTCTCTCTCTCATATACCTGTTTTTCTCCCTCCACCTTCTTTCTCCTTTAAAAAATATCTCTTTTCTTGACCTCCTTCCTCCTTTTGTTTTTCCTTTATGCCTTTATCAGTGTCTAATATATTGACTTTTGGATTTTTGTATTTACTTTTTTTTTTTGTTTCCTTAATGATGTTTACGATATATTCAGAAACAGCAGACCTTGTACACCCTTCTCGTTTTTTTTCTTCTATTTTTTCATGTGTGATCTTGGTTTGTGTTTACATATACTAATGAATTCTCCCTTTTTCCACAACTTTACTCATTTTTCTACTTAAGGAATAAATACTAGATGGCACGTCCAACTTATTCTAACTATTCATCACATCACTTGATCACTCCAATTATTTTATAACTTTCTCTCTCTCTCTCTCTCTCTCTCTCTCTCTCTCTCTCTCTCTGTTGACGTCATTCTCAAAGCTTTGGACAAGAAGGGAACTGAGTAGGAGTAGGAGGAGGAGGAGGAGGAGGAGGAGGAGGAGGAGGGGAAGGATGAAGCGAAGACGATTAACTGCTGTGTTGGAATGATGCAAACCCAACACCCTCGAGGAAACACACACACACACACACACACACACACACCGCACCCACACCACCCTACCCCCTCTCCCCCCTACCAACCAACTCCCCCCACCATCTACCCCACATAGCACAACATCGGCAAAGGCTCGTCACCCCCAACACGTGTCAGGCAGGGGCGTTACTTTCCCCTCGGAGGAGCCGATTGAGGCGTGAGGCGAAGGGACAAAGTTGCTCGCTGTCGCTTCCCTTCTAATCCCCGCGGTCGGTCGCTGAGGGTCGGTGGCAGGTCGGGGGTTGAGACGACAACTTTAAGTGAGAGAGAGAGAGAGAGAGAGAGAGAGAGAGAGAGAGAGAGAGAGAGAGAGAGAGAGAGAGAGAGAGAGAGAGAGAGAGAGAGAGAGAGAGAGAGAGAGAGAGAGAGAGAGAGACTATCACAAACATAAACACATACCCCCCCTCCTCCTCCTCCTCCTCCTCCTCCTCCTCCTCCTCCCACCACTCTCTCTCTCTCTTTCTCCTTATACCCACACTCACACTCACACACACACACACAAACACACACAAACACACACACAAACACACACACACACACACACACACACACACACACACACATATCTAGACCACAAAACGGACCCTCATACGCACACACAAACACCAAAACTACCAATATCAAACACACACACACACACACACACACACACACACACACACACACACACGGGATAAATGAAAGGATATAACACAGAAAAATAGCCTATTACCTTTCCAGTTTACCTGTTCGAACCAAAAGGTAACGCGGCGCACCTGTCTATACCTGGATATAAATTAATGAACAGAAGGAGTAAGGGAAGGGAAGGGAAAAGAAGGAAGGGAAGAGAAGGGAAGGGAAGGGAAGGGAAGGGAAGGGAAGGGTATGGAAGGGAAGGGAAGGGAAAGGAAGGGAGAGGAAGGAGAAGGGAAGGGAAGAAAAGGGAAGGGGAAGAGAAACAAGGAAAGATGATTAAGGAAAAGGATTATATAAAGGAGCGGATAGGGAAGGGGAGGGAAGGGAAAGGAAGGGAAGGGATGGAATGGGAAGGGAAAGGAAGGGAAGGGATGGAATGGGAAGGGAAAGGAAGGGAGGGAGGGAAGGAAGGAAGGAAGGAAGGGAAGGAAGGGAAGGAAGGATGGAAGGAAGGAAGGGAAGGAATGGGAAGGGAAAGGAAGGGAAGGGAAGTGAAGGAAAGAGAAACAAAAGACAAAGTAAGAAAAGGAAAGGAAAGGAAACACGCGGGAAGGGTAGGGAAGGAAGAGAAAGGATGGGAAAGGGAAAGAAAAGAAAGGAAAGGAAAAGAAAGATAAAGTAAGGTAAGGAATGGAAAGAGAAGGGAAAAGAAGGGAAGACGAAGAAAGGGAAGGGAAGGGAATGGAATGGAAGGGATTGAAAGAAAGTGAAAGGAAAGAAAAGGAAGTGACCGCGGAACTGGAACGTCTTGACACACACACACACACACACACACACACACACACACACACTTGCAACCCCCACCCCCACACACACGTACATGCACATACACACAAACTCCTCCCATCCTTTACGAAAATCCTTTACAAACAGCTACAAAGGAGTCTGATGTAAATGAATGGAGGGAGCGAGGGAGGGAAAATGTGAGCGATAAGACCCGCGACACGGAATCATTCATCCCGGCCACAAATCGTTCACAAAGTACACAATATCGAGGCCAGATTTATGACGCGCCAGGGAAGGTTTAAAAGTTTGGAAGACTCTTGCTGCGACCCCAACGAGGACGAGGCGAGGACTAGGATGACGGGGACGAGGATGAGGGGGATGAGGATGAGGGGGTTGAGGATGAGGGGGTTGAGGATGAAGGGGACGAGAACGAGGGGGAAGGCGATAACGATGACTTGAAAATATATTCACACAGACAGACAGACAGACAGACACACACACACACACACACACACACACACACACACACACACACACACACATACAAACACACACTACACGATATCGGGTCCAAATCTACAACACGCCCAGAGAAAGGTTTGAAATTAAATGACGATGTTATACCGACGACGAGGAGGAGGTCGAGGAAGACGATGAAGGCAAAAACGATGATAATGACTTCCGAGAACACACACACACACACACACACACACACACACACACACACACACACACACATGTTAGTTCATCTTATATTATACCCTAGAGTGGCATAGGATCCAGTTTAAATATAAGAGCACAACGACAATAACAACAGCAATAGCAACAACAACAGTAATAATAATAATAATAATAATAATAATAATAATAATAATAATAATAATAATAATAATAATAATAATAATAATAATAATAATAATAATAATAATAATAATAATAATAATAATAATATCAGTAGCCGCAGCAACAAACACGACAGACAAACAGAAATCGGAACGGAAAACAACAGTAGCAGAGAAAAACAAAAACAAACAGCAGGAAAAAACAAGCAGAGCGCGTACAGTAGTAAAAAAGAAAAAAGACCCATCACATCCCAAATATCACTCCCAGTAATTACACACACACACACACACACACACACACACACACACGCATTCACCCTTACCACACACAAACACACGTCAACACTCACACACAACCACAGACCACATACATTACGAACACAAATAAAACACACACACAAACACTCTACCCTAATGCAATGTAATCACACGCCTAAAACAAACAACATATCACCCAAACAAACACACAAACGCACCACATACACCACAAACACATACCAACACACAAACACACACCAAATAAATCTACAACACACAATCCACCACAACAAAAACACCATAAAACACACACCTGACATATCACGTTAATCAGCCCCGCGCACCAGGTAGGAGTGAAGCAGGTGAGTGGCCTCCTAGCACCTGGCCCTCTACCTGCGCCCTCTCACGTATGCAGGTGAGTGTATAAAGTATGCAGGTGTGAGGCAGGTGTGGAGGGGAAAAAGTATAAATGTGGATGTGTATGCAATTCCTCCTTCATTTACGTTTTTTTGTGTTGTTGTTGTTGTTTTTGTAGGGTAGAGTTAAAATTGGATTTTTTTTCCTGTTTTTTTCCTGTTTTTTGTTTTGTTTTTACTGTGTGGTGCTGCTATTTTTTTTTTTTTTTGGTGTCTTAATTTATGTACGTGAAGGGAAAAGATATGTGTGTGTGTGTGTGTGTGTGTGTGTGTGTGTGTGTGGCTACTTATGTACGTGAGTGGAGGGGGTATATGTGTGTGTGTGTATGGGGAGGGGGGGGGGTCCAGACATGCGTACACGTGTCTGTTTTACTCATACGTACAAATCTAAAACAAAACAAAAAAATCTCCAAAAATCATTATACGCCTGGCACGCTCCACCTTCTTCCTCCCCTGCACGACACGTTTTCCCGGCAGCAAGCCATAACAAAAGAGCCCTGCCCCCTTTCCTCTCCTCCCCCCTTCCCCCCTCCCTGTCTCCACCCCAATCCCAAGAAGCTAAAAAAGAAGTAGATAAAGAGACTTAACACATCTTATATCCTTCCAGAGAGTAAAAAGAAAAAGAAAAAACAGTTTTATCTCCCGCTTATTACTAACAGGTGCGGCTAAAATACAGGTAATATGCGGGAAAATATATTCAGGATATGCAGGAAAAAATATTCAGGATATGCAGGAAAAAATATTCAGGATATGCAGGAAAAAATATTCAGGATATGCAGGAAAAAATATTCAGGATATGCAGGAAAAAATATTCAGGATATGCAGGAAAAAATATTCAGGATATGCAGGAAAAAATATTCAGGATATGCAGGAAAAAATATTCAGGATATGCAGGAAAAAATATTCAGGATATGCAGGAAAAAATATTCAGGTACTGAAAACAATATATCGTCAACAATTTTCTGTGTTCACTTAGTATAATTGTTTTTTTAGGAGTATATTTTTAAGCCATTATAAATATGTAGTACTGTACAGTTATTTTTACACAGAATAGTAGTAATAGTAGTAGTAGTAGTAATAGTAGTAGTAGTAGTAGTAAATATGGACGAGCAGACAGCAGAAAGCCTGCATGTTGGCTCATTACAAGGATGTCTGCTTCAGTGATTTAATCGGTTCCTTAGCCACCTGAGTGACCCGCGGGAAGATCAAAACCCTTTTGGAGGTACGCGTTTGCGTTCTGTTAACCCTTGATGCAGTAAAGTGACGGTCATTACGATTTAAAGGAATTAATTGTATCCGCACTAACTACTTCTGCAGGAAGGCTGTTTCAGTGGCGGACGACTCTTCGAAAAATAATTCCTGCTGATGTCTGTACTAAATCACATTAATTGTTTGACCGTTGTTCCTTGCCTCGGGTTAGTTTGAGGCGTGAAGAGCTTAGAATGATCGACATTACTAAACGTGTTCAAGTAGCTGAAGACCTGGATCAGGTTCCCCTGCAGTCGTTTCGATTCCAACGTAAAGAGATTGTCGCCTGAGTCGTTCTTCATAAGGCTGAGTCCTCAATGACGGCATCATTTCTGTAGCGTGCCGCTGTACTTTCTTCAGCATTTCGATGCATTTCGATGAGTTACACAAGGAAAACATTACTCCCGGCGTCCTGTACTCAAAGTCGCCATGAAACCGGACATGAGAAAAGAAATAACATAACATGAAAATGAGAATGACGGATTGATAGATGAGATAATTTGATGAATAGGAGGGATGGATGGACAGATGGAAGAAGGGATGGACAGAAAGGGAGAACAGATGTAGTTGGGACGGACACACAGGCAATACTGTATGAACGTAGATACAGACAGAACAAAAGATACATGGATAAACAGACAAATCATAGGCCAAAAGGGGAACCTGTCAGTGCTAAAAATACTTCCTTAATTCTCTCTCTCTCTCTCTCTCTCTCTCTTAGTTGCGGCTGTCAAAATTAATGCTATTAATTAACTCGTAGAGAAATATAAGATATAACTTTTGCTGTTGGCTGCAAGTCTGTCAAAGCCTCTCTTCCCTTGTCGTGACCCGTCCCTGGTCCGGGTTCCCGGGGTCTGAGTCGCTCCTTTCAGCGCCTTGATCCGAAACTCGGAACCGGATCACGATGACTCAACAAACCGAGTGATCTGTTGTGATCTTGCTGGGAAGGTGGGTGTAACAGCAACAACAACAGCAGCAGCAGCAACAACAACAACAACAACAAACACGACGACAACGACAGAATATCTAGATTGAGAGGAATGATAAGAAATGCTAAGAAATGTTAAGAAACACGGTGGTGACGAGGCCGTCACGGGTCACAGGCATGTCTGTGGGCCGCTTACTGAGCCTCGGCGGCCTCGCGCCTCCGCCACTCAGCGATCACATCGCGCACGTGGCTGTGGCACTGCAGGACGGCGTCCCTGTGGCCCTTGATGTGCAGGGTTCGCCTGACCCGCACGATGCTGACGCCGTGGCTCCGCTGCAGGTCCTCCAGCTGGCGGTCACTGGGGCCTGCGAGACGGGCGATGAATCTCTGAGCCACGGTGAGGCTACGGTAGGCGTAGGAAGCTGTGGCGGTGGCGGCAGAGCTGGGCACTGGTGAAGGGGCCTCGCCTTGACGGGAAACTCCCCTGTCTGTGGCACTGTTCCCGCTCCGAGAGCCTTCCCCCAGCTCGGTGGTCTCCTCCTCTGCGGCAGTGCCACCAGAGGCTTCTCCCAGCTCGGGGTGTAGCTCGGGTGGCTCCTCTTTAGCGGCAGTGCCACCAGAGGCTTGCCCCAGCTCGGGGTCCTGCTCTTCTGCGGCAGTGCCACCAGAGGCTTCCCCCAGCTCGGGGTGTAGCTCGGGGGGCTCCACTTCAGCGGCAGTGCCACCAGAGGCTTGCCCCAGCTCGGGGTCCTGCTCTTCTGCGGCAGTGCCACCAGAGGCTTCCCCCAGCTCGGGGTGTAGCTCGGGGGGCTCCTCTTCAGCGACAGTGCCACC
>NC_066517.1:20162539-20292539 GCF_024679095.1 Eriocheir sinensis | reverse complement strand
TTATTTTCCTTCTTATTTACTTCCTTCCTTCCTTCCATTCCTTCTCCTCCTCCTCCTCCTTTCTCCGCGGTAATGTTCTTGTTTTTCTCCCCTTATCTCTTTCTCCCTTTTTTCCTCTCTTCATTCCAAAATCCATACTGGGAAGACGCACGACTTTGGATGCAGCCTGTGAAGATTTATAACGCATGATGCCCAACAGATAAGCGAGAAGAGGGGCTAAACACACACACACACACACACACACACACACACACACACACACACACACACACACACACACACACACACACACACACATACGTTTTATTTTTATTATCTCCCATCCCCTCCTATCTCATCTTCTTCCTCCTCCTTTTAGTCATTATCTTCCTCCTTCTCTTTAGTCTCCCTTCTCTTCTCCCTTTTATCCATCACCCATGTCTCCCAGTTCCCTTTCCTCCCTTCCCTACCTCCTCCCTTCTTTATTTCTATAGCTCTGATTTTTTTTCCTTTAGTAGAGACAACGAGGCAACGAGAGGCAAGGAGAAGAGAAATGAAGAAGGGGAGACATGAAGGAGAAGAGAGAAGTCTAGGGAGAAAAAAAACAAGGAGGAGAGAAATGGAGAGGAGAAGATGAGAGGAATAAGGGAATGAAAGTAAATATGGAGAGAAAGAAGAGAAAAATAACAGGACGGAGCAAGGAGGAAAGGGGAAGAGAGGAATGAGTAAATGCGAGGAAGGAAAAAGAGATAAAAGAGAAAACCATGATGAACCAAAGAGAAAAGGGAGGAAAGGAACTGTAGAGAAGAGAAAAATCAAGGACAGGGGAAGAGATGAGAGGAACAGTGAGTGCAAGGAGGCAGGAAGGAGAATAGGAAGAGAGAGAAAACCAGAATGAACCAAAGAGAAAACGGAAGGAGAGGAATGGTGAAGAAGAGAAAAGCCAAGGACAGGGAAAGAGAAGAGGAGTGAGGAAATGAGAAGGCAAGGAAAACAAGGAAGAGGAATAGAGGATAACAAGGGAGAGGAATTGAGGATAAGGATGAAGGCAAGGAGAGAGGAGAAAAAAAGAGAAGAAAGGAGGATGGGAGAATAAGATGATAGGTGATAGAGAGCGAGAGGAGAGGGGAGGAGGGGCGGGGCTAAGACGATTCACAGAAAACGGGAAAAAAAGAGGAAAATCCGGCTGTTGAGGAGGACAATGAGGGAGGACTGAGGACAAAATAAAAGGAAAATAAGAGGATATGAAGAGGAAAATAAGAGGATAATAAGATGAAAAAAAGAGGATATGAAGAGGAAAATAAAAGGATAATAAGATGAAAAAAGGAGGATAACTAGAGGAAAATAAGAGGATATGAAGAGGAAGATAAGAGGAAAATCGAAATAAAGAGGAACATAAGAGGAAAATAAGAGGAAAATAAATATAAAGAGGATAATAATAGGAAAATAAGAGGATAATAAGAGGAAAATAAAAATAAAGAGAAAAATAAGAGGATAACAAGAGGGAAATAAGGAAAACAAAAAAAAAGAGGAAATTAAGAGGAAAATCCAACTGTTGAGGAGGACAATGAGGGAGGCGTGAGGACAAGAAGCTGTTTGACGCCGATACAGGAGCGGGAGGAAAACAAAGACAAAAACAGGAGCCTCCACAAACACAACAAAACAAAAGAGCATAAAGGAAAAAATGACGGAGGTGAAGAAGCATCTCTCTCTCTCTCTCTCTCTCTCTCTATCTATCTATCTATCTATCTTTTTTTTTCCCTTTCATCATTTAGTTAATTATCTCTCTTCATATTTTAATAACTAACTCACGCACACTTATTCTCTTTCACTCACTTACTCACTCAACTTTCTCATTTCCTCAATAACTATTTCTTCCTTAACTCCATTCACTCCTTCACTCACTCACAACCTCACTCACTCACTCTCACCTACTCACTCACTCTCACTCACTCACTCACTCACTCACTCACTCACTCTCACTCACTCAGCTGAATTCTCTTGAACAAACGAATATCTTCCACTTTCCTCCCGTCCCTTTGATGAATCCACCACTAAGCTTTGTTTATGAGACTGTACATCTTAAAAAGTAGGCGTTATGTGTGGTGGAGAGGGTGGATTGAGGGTGTAAGGCGCGGATGAATGAGGTGGATGGGGAAGTGGCGGATACAGAGTGGTGGATGAATGAGATAGAGCGAGAGAGATGGAGGGAAGGAATGAAAAAGATGATGGACTCCTGAAAAAAAAATTACTGAAAGAGAATAAAAAAAAACAAGAAATAGAAGGAAAGGCGGATAAAAGACAAAAGAGAGAAAATTAATAACGAATGATAAAAAGGAGGTTAACGTAAGAGAATAGGAGAAAGAAGAGGCAGGAGTGTGGATGACGTGGAAGGAGTGGAAGTAATGAAAAGAGAAATGCTTGGAATGAAAAAAAAAAAAAGGTGATTGGTTGGTGGAAGAAATTAACTGAAACGGAAAGAAAAAAACACGAGTCAGACAGAAGGGTGGATCAAAAGGAGAGAAGTGGAAGTAATAAAAAGAGATGAAGGGAGGGAATGAAGGAAGGAAAGGAAGGGAAGATGAGTCAGTGGAAGAAATGAAGTGAAGGGAAAATAAAACAAAAACAAGAGTAAGAAAGAAGGGCGGATGGAAGGGAAAAGGGAGGAACTATTAGGGATGAAGGGAGGGAAGAAAGGGAGAAGGGGGAAGGGAGGTAAGAAAGGGAGCGAAGGAAGGGAAGGAATGAATGGATGAAAGGAAGCGGGGATTGAAGGGAGGATATGAAGGGAGGGAAGGAAGTGGGGAAATGAAGGGAGGGAACGAAGGGAGGGAATAACGGGAGAGAATGGAGGGATAGAAGGAAGGAGGGGAAATGAAGGGAGGAAATAAAGGAGGGGATGAAGAGATAAAATGAAGGGGGAATTGAATGAAGGGAAGGGAAAGGAGGGGAGGAAGGGAAGTAGGGAAGGGGTGACGGGCAGTGGACGCGATGGGTGAGTGGCCGCCTGTTGCATGGCGCGATGAGAGGCAAACACGGGAATGGGCGCGCCAACAGGATAATGAGCTGCGATTCGCGTTAAAATGGGAGTTAATGGATCGATTGTCTCGGCTGTTACGCGAATCTGCTGCATGTCCGTCCGTCTGTTTGTCTGTCCGTGGGTCCGTCTGTCTGTCTGTTCGTGGGTTTGTCTGTCTACATATTTACGTACAGAGGGAAGGCAAGAGAAGGAAATGAAGAGAAGGGAAGGGAAGGGAAGGGAAGTGAAAGGAAGGGAAAAGAAAGGAAGGGAAGGGAAGGGAAAATAAAGGAAGGGAAGGGAAGGGAAGGGGAGGGAAAGGAAGGGAAAAGAAAGGAAGGGAAGGGAAGGGAAGGGAAGGAAAGGAAAATGATATTGGAATTTGTAGAGTTAATAAATGAGAGAAGGGAGGAAGGCACTGCTAGACAAGATTAGACTTTATAAAGGAGATAGTACAGGGAATAGGAATGAAAAGACGGTAGGACAAAACACACACACACACACACACACACACACACACACACTATGCATACAATATTTATTTATGCCTACGTTCGTGTTTTTTGTCCTTATTTCCTTTTACTAATATATCTGTCTCTCTCTGTCTGTTTTTAGTACGGTATTCGTCGACGCTAAAGACACACTTACGCATTTTTCTATTCTTGCGGTTTTCTTTTCCTTCTCCTGTTCATGTATGTCTTAATATCTGCATGTGTGTGTCTTTGTATGTCTGTGTGTCTGCCTGTCTAATTCTCTGTCTGTCTGTCTTCAACTTCTGTATTCTCGTCTTTTCCTCCCATGCCGTTTTATATCTTTTTGTACATGCCTTTTTTTTTCTTCCACTGTTTATGTATGTCTTCCTGTGTGTCTGTCTGTCTAATTCTGTCTGTCTGTTTGTCTGTCTTCAACTTCCGTATTCTTGCCTTCTTGTACATGCTTTTTTTTTTCCTCTGCTGTTTATGTCTGTTTATGTGTCTCTGTATGTGTGTCTGTCTGCGTGCCTGATCCTCTCTTTGTCTGTCTTCAACGCTATTTTCTCATCTTTTCTCGCATGGATAACGTGTGCTTCATTATCTCGTCTCTCTCTCACACACTTTGTACTTTATACTTTATACCCTGTACGCTCATCCCACACCACACACCACTACACAACACCAACTAAGAGGAAGAGGAGGAAGAGGAGGAGGAGGAGGAGGAAGAGGAGGAACAAGTATACGTACATAAAAGCTCCACCCGCCCGGCCGGCATCACCTTACACGGCAATATCGCCTTTTTTACCGCACGGCATAAAACTCGTGTAATCCTGCCTCCCTCTCATTACACCGGGCCTACCTCCGCGGATTATGGCCCCGGGGATGGGAGATTTACCTGGCAAACACGGTGATTACATTAACCTTCGGCCCACGTAAATATCGCAAGGTTGAATGCTCCCTGTGCAAGACCAGAACGCTTTACGAGACAGTTCTAGAGTAATATAGCGAACTGTATTTATCTGGGCTACAGCGTGGGTCTAAAGGAGTTTTGCGGGGTTCGGAGAGGAAGGGAAGGGATGGGAAGGAGTAGAAGGGGAAAGGAGGAGAATAGGTACAGAGTATCATGGTACAGAGAGGAAGGGAAGGGAAGGGAAGAGTAGAGAAGGTAAGAGATAGGAAGGGAAGAGAAGGGAAGAGAATTGGAGAGAAAGGGAAGAGAAGGAAAGGGAACGGAAGGAAAGGGAAGAGAAGGGAAGGGAAGAGAAGGGAAGGGAAGAAAAGCGAAAGGAAAGGAAGGAAAGGGAAAGGAAGGAAATCAACGGGAAAGGAAGGCAAGGGATGGGAAGGGAATGGAAAGCAAGAGAAGGAGAGGAAGAGAAGGGAAGGGAAGGGAAAAGAAAGGAAGGGAAGGAAAGAAAACAGAAGTGAAGGAAACGAAAATGAGATTGGAATTTGAAGAGTTGCTAAATGAGAGAAGGAAGGAAGGCAGTGATAGACAAGAATAGACTTATCAGAGAAGATAAGACAGAGAATAGGAAGGAAAAGAGGGCAAGGCAAAACAAAAAGGAAAGAAAAGAGGATAGAGGATAGAGGCAAGAAATAACAAGGACGAGAAGGAAAGGGAAAAGGAAAAATAGGAAAAAATAGGAGGAAAAATTTTGCCGTCACTTTCTTTTCTTCCCAATTCTCTTCCTTTCCCTTCCCTTCCCTTCCCTTCCCTTCCCATCATTTACCTTCCCTTCCCTTCCCTTCCCTTCCCTTCCCTTCCCATCATTTACCTTCCCTTCCCTTCCCTTCCCTTCCCTTCCCTTCCCTTCCCTTCCCTTCCCATCATTTACCTTCTCTTCCCATCCCTTCCCTTCCCTTCCCTTCCCGTCATTTACCTTCCCTTCCCTTCCCTTCCCATCATTTACCTTCCCTTCCCTTCCCTTCCCTTCCCATCATTTACCTTCCCTTCCCTTCCCTTCCCTTCCCTTCCCGTCATTTACCTTCCCTTCCCTTCCCTTCCCTAATATCACCACCACAATCACTTTTATCACCACTAACACCACTTCTACCACCACTACTACCATCACTACCATCATTTCCGTCACCACTCTTATACCATCTAAGCACAGCCCCAACCATTATCACCACTCTCCCTCACATGTTCCTCGCCGCACCCGCCATACAGAACTCATGACAAGCCTCGTTCAGTCTCGGAGCTTACTCGTCCCCTGAACACTCCCAGAAGAGGATACAGAAGGACCGAGAAAGAGGATGAAAAGATTGACCCATTTGCTTTTATGCCCCGGGGAAAAGAGCAAGACATCCATTTTATTATTTTTCCTGTGACTTTATTTTTCGCGTATTTTGGAATTGGACCTGTTTTTTTCTTTTAACATACCAGCCTTTCTTTTTTAACTTGATCTGTTATATATAGGTATTTTTCCCTATAGATTTCTTTCTTTTTGTTTTGTTTTTTTGCTTTAATCTTGCTTCGTTTCTCTAAAGTGATATAACACGATTCAAACTAAATAATTCTCTCATTCTTGCATTTCTATATTTATTTCTTCTGAGAACTCATCAACAAGCTCCTAGTCAAACAGTTACAAATTCAACCAACCTCAACCTCAAATCAGACAGCCAATCAGTCCTTTAGCCAGCCAACCAGCCAGCCAGTCATCCGATCAGTCAGTCATTCAGTCAGCCAGCCAGCCATCTATCCATCCAGTCAGTCAGTACCCAGCTAGTCAGTAAGCCATTCAGTCAGTCAGCCAGTTCCTCAACCAGCCAGCCAGCCAGTCAATCAGTCAGTCATTCATCCATCCATCCAGTCAGTTAGTACCCAGCTAGTCAGTAAGCCAGTCAGTCAGTCAACCAGTTCCTCAGCCAGTCATCCATCCATCCATCTATCCTTCCAGCCAGTCATCCACCCAACCACCCACTCAGCCATTTATCCAGTCAGCCAGCCCTCAGCCAGTCCGTAAGCCATGAATCACCGCAGGAAGGAGGGCAAGGGAAAAAAATAACCGGGTGGAGGGTTGGGCCATTTCTTTCCCGAGGAGAAATTATCCAACTTGAATTTCCTGGTATAAATCACGGTTACGCTTTTTCTGGTGTGCAAATTACCAGCAAGTTCCGTAGTCTTGGGCCGAGCGTCGCGTCCCAGGCCATTAATTGTGCCCCTACGACCCCGGACCATTAATATTGACCCTACGAGCCCCGGGACCTCAGAAAACAGGGCCCGAAGTCTCCTTAAGTCACCCACATTTTAGTCTACCCCTGAACGGCCGGAAAATTAAGGAACACATGAACGTACGATTCATGGTGTTTTGTGTTCTCCAGTTCCTCGTTTTGAAGATAGATAGAGAGATATAGATAGATAGATAGATAGATAGATAGATAGATAAATAGATGGAGAGAGAGAGAGAGAGAGAGAGAGAGAGAGAGAGAGAGAGAGAGAGAGTAAAAGAGAATAAGTAAAAAAAAGAAAATAAGCAAGAGAGGGAGAATATAGGTGAGAGAAAACAGGTGAGTGTAAAATAAGAGAGAAACACAACAAGTAAACAAGAGAAGGAAAAGGTAAACTAAAAAAAAGAAGGAAAACGAGAGAAAATGAGCGAAGAAACCGAGCCGCAAAAAAACAACACACAGCACAAATCCCATTCCATCAAACGATCCAAACCTACTCCAGCTGTGGCCAGGCGAATCCTACTCCTCTTAAGCCCTTCTGATCCCCTAAAGCTGGCAGTCAAGGCGGTTGGATCCCCTCTTCCTTGGCCCATCCCTCGCCCTCCTTGCCCTTCCCAAATCTCAGGCCTGATATATTCAATCATACACAGACCCCGACCACCGAGCTATTCCATCTGTGTAGTTATTGTCCCGCGTCTACAGACCTTGAGATAGAGAAGGCAGGAGGGAAGGAAGAAGGAGGGGAAGGTATATAGAGAGAGACGCTTGGAAGAAGGGAGAGGTTGAAGTATGGATGAAGGATGGAAGAGATATTGGGAGCAGAAAGGAATAGGAGAGTAGCGATAAGAGGTAAAGAAGGGAAGAAGGAAGGAAGGAGGGGAAGGTATATAGAGAGAGACGCTTGGAAGAAGGGAGAGATTGAGGTATGGATGGAGGGAGGAAGAGATAATGGGAGCAGAAGGGAATGGGAAAGTAGCGATAAGAGGTAGAGAAGGGAGGAGGGAAAAAGGAGGGGAAGGTATATAGAGAGACGCTCGGAAGAAGGAAGAGACTGAGATATGAATGGAGTGAAGAAGAGAGTAGAAAGAATAGATATTGGGAGCAGAAGGATACAGGAGGAAAAATTAAAAAGAAGAAGAAAAGCATGAGAGATAGAGAAGTTGAGGGAGAAGGATGAAACAGAAAGAAATGGAACAAATAAAGGAGCAAAAGACACTTATTAAAAATGTGAATAAGGAAAAAACAACGCAACAGAGAACGGGAAGGATAGGAGGCAGAGAAGGGATAAAAGAGGTGGAGAGGGAGAAGGGAGGCGAACGGAAACGAAAAAGAGTAGAGAAAGAAAAAAAAGACGATATTAGCAGAAAAAGCAAGGAAAAAAGGTGGTAGATAGTTGAAAGAAAACAGAGGAAGGAGAAATAAAGGGGAAGAAGAGGAAAGAAGAGAAGGGTGAGGGGAAAAAAAAGAAGGGTGATAAAATAAAAGGGTGAGGAAGCTTTGGTTATGAAAATGTGTGGTAAAGAAAGTAATGTTTGAAGATCTCGGAGGAGGAGGAGGAAGAGGAGGAGGAAGAGGAGGGAAGAAAGACAAAAGGTGAATAAAGAAGAAAAACAACATGTCCGTTCATTATCTCACACTAATTATTCGTTTAACTCTACTTAATAAACTTTCTTAAAACACTCTCCTTCTTCCTTTCTTCCCTCCTCCTCCTCCTCTTCTTCCTCCTCACACTCTTAAATTCTCTCGTCATTCTCTTCGTATTCTTTGTTTCAGCTCATTTTCCTTTGTTCTTTCTTGTGTTACTTATTCTTCTGCTCTTCTTTCTTCCCCTCCTCCTCCTCCTCCTCCTCCTCCTCCTTCGTCATCATCCTTCCTTTCATACGTGTTCTTTGTCGAGGGGAGAAAAATGGGAGAGCGGGAGGAATTAAACATGATTGGTACTTGTTTCTCTCCTGCCCGAAAGCCGCGGGTCATTACACGGTAGGAAGGTGAACCATGATTGGCTGAGGTGGGGGAGGAGGAGGAGGAGGAGCAGGAGGAGGAGGAGGAGGAGGAGGAGGAGGAGGAGGAGGAAAAGGAGGAGGAGGAGGGAAGAAGGAGGTGTCAGAGATCCAATAAGAAAAGGTTGTGGTTATACGGAGGAAATTGAGAGAGAGAGAGAGAGAGAGAGAGAGAGAGAGAGAGAGAGAGAGAGAGAGAGAGAGAGAGAGAGAGAGAGAGAGAGAGAGAGAGAGAGAGAGAGAGCTGACCCCACGACCCTTGCTTGTTCAATCAGGAGAGACAAGGAGGTCTTCATCATTGCTCTCTCTCTCTCTCTCTCTCTCTCTCTCTCTCTCTCAATTAGCTTTAGCAGTATTCCTTAAATCATTTCATCGTTTTAGAAGACGGTGGAAGTTATAATGGAAGAGTTAATACAAATAATAATAATAATAATAATAATAATAATAATAAGAAGAAGAAGAAGAAGAATAGCACAGTCTACCTTCCCATATTCTGTCTGTCAATCATTTTTTCCTCCCCTTCCATTAGCAGTTGTCTCCCCCGCTTCCCTATCTCCCTCCCTCCCACCCTACCTCCATTAGCTTCATAATTTAACCACTCGCTCTTCTCTCCTCTTCCTCTCTCACCTTTTCTCCCTATCTTCCTTCATTACCTCCTGCTTCCCAATTCCCCATCGTCTGATTCTAGTAGTCTCCCCTCTCACACTAGCTCCCATCCCCTTCCCTTTCCTCTTCTTCCACTCCATTTTATCATTCCTGTATATTTAACTCCCCTCCTTCCTTCCTACCTTACCTCCTCTCCCTCCTCTCTCCGCCTCCTTTTTTTTTAATCAAGGGTATAGTAAGAAGAGGAAGTGGGTTAGTGGTGAAGGTACAGGTGGTGGGAAGGAAAGACAGAAGGAACGTACAGTTGTGTGGTGTAGGTTCGTTAGTTGTTCTGGTGTTGTTGTTTCTTCCCATCTCAACCCTTTCCATCCCCTCCTTTCCCTTTCCTTTCCACATTTTTATTTTTACAACAAAGGAGCCAGCTTAAGGGCACACAAAAAAAGGAAACAATAATAAAGAAAAGCCCGCTACTCGCTGCTCCCCAAAAGAATCCAAAGAGGTGGCCGAAAGTTAGGTCAATTTTGGGAGGAGAGGTGTTCAGATACCCTTCTCTTCCTGCATCTTCCTCCCTATACCTCCCCATCCCTCCCTTTATTCCTCGCCTTCCCTCCCTCCCTCCCTCCTTCCTTTCCCCATTTTTGGATTTCTACCTCCCATCGTGCATTCCTCTCCCTCCACCCTCCGTCCTTCTTCCCATATTCCATCCCTTCCCTTCCCTTCCCTTTCCACATTCCAGCATCTTCCACCCTTTATCTCTCTACCCCTCCCTCTGTTCCTCGCCTTACCTTCCCCCCTCCTTCCTTTCCCCATTTCTGGATTTCTACCCCATCCCCTCCTCTCCCTTCCCTTCCCTTTCCACATTCATGTATCTTCCTCCCTTTATCTCCTCACCCCTCCCTCTGTTCCTCGCCTTCCCTCCCTCCCTCCTTCCTTTCCCCATTTCTGGATTTCTACCTCCCATCGTGCATTCCCCTCCCTCCACCCTCCGTCCTTCTTCCCATATTCCATCCCTTCCCTTCCCTTCCCTTCTCTTCCCTTTCTACATCCCTGCATCTTCCTCCCTATACCTCCCTACCCCTCCCTTTGTTCCTCCCATTCCCTCCCTCCCTCCTTCCTTTCCCCATTTCTGGATTTCTACCCCATCCCCTCCTCTCCCTTCCCTTCCCTTTCCACATTCCTGTATCTTTCTTCCTTTATCTCCTCACCCCTCCCTCTGTTCCTCGCCTTCCCTTCCTCCCTCCTTCCTTTCCCCATTTCTGGCTTTCTACCTCCCATCGTTCCTTCCCCTCACTCCCACTCTCCGATTAATACTTCCTCCCCTTCCTTCCTCTCCCTTTTCCTTCCCTTCCTCAACCCCTTCCTCCAACGTCCAGGCTATTCCCTCCCCTTTCCTTCCCTTCCTTTCCTTATCTCTATCCCCCCTCCCTTCTTTCCACCCCATCCCTCCTTCCCACCCTACTTCCTATCCCCTCCCTTTTCATTCCATTACTTTTCACATCTCTACCTCCCTCTTCTCTAGCTTCCTCCCCACCCATCCCTCCACCCTTCGCATCCTATTCCTCCCCTCCCCATTCCTGCATCACCACTTTCCTTCTCAAACCCACCACATAACACTCCCCTTTCCTTCCCCCAACACTATCCTGTCCTCCCTCTCTCATTTTCCTTCCCTTTCCTTCCTACTCTCCCTTCCTTCCCTCTCCTTCCCCTTCCTTTTCCTCCCTCTCACTTCCTCCTTCCTTTCTCCTACCTTCCCTTCCCCCGCCCTCCGCCCGTCCGTCCCGCTATGCAGTGCTCCAGTTTGGCAGGGCCGCGTTCCCCTCCATGCCATCAGCTGTCCCAATGTTTATTTATGCCAGTAATCCCGCGCCCCCCAGCAAGGCGTGAGAACCAGCCTTTTTGTACAGCGAGGGAGGGAGGGAGAGGGGAGAGACAGAGAGGAGGAAAGGGGGTAGAGAAGACAGAGAGGGCAGAGAACGGAAAGAGGTGGAGAGGGGGAAGGAAAGGGGAGGGAAAGCAAAAAGGTGGAGAGGGGAAGCACATGAAGAGGGAAAGGAAGGGAAGGAAGGAAGAGGAGGAAAGGGAAGGGATAAGAAAGGAAAAGAAGTGAAGAAAGTGCGAAGAAGGGGAGAGAGAGGAAAGGCAGGGAACGGAAAGGGAAGGAAAAAGGAAGGAATAGGAGAGAAAGGAAAAAAAGGAAGGAAAAGAATAGGGAAGGAAAGGAAAGGAAGGGAAAGTAAAGGAGGATAAAGCGAGTACGGAAGGGGAGACAGAAGGGAAGAAGAAAGGGAAACAAGGGAAAAGGACTAAAGGGGAAGAAGAATATAAAGAAAGAAAAAACGGGAAAGGGCTTAGAAAAGGGAAAGAGAGGAAGGATAAAATAAAAGGAAGGGGATGAAGAGGAGAGGAGAAACGGGAGGTATAGTAAAGAGGGAGAGAAAGAGGGAGAAACAGAGAGGGAGAAAGAGAATAGATAGGAGGAGGAAGACTGGAAAAAGAAGAGGGAGAAAGAGGCGTATGGTAAAATGTAAGAGAAGAGAGAGAGGGAGAGAGTGTGTGTGTGTAAGGGAAGAGAGTGTGGGAGAGAAAGGAGATGGGGGAGAGGGAGGGGAGGGGGGAGAAAAAAGAGGGAGAGGGGAGAGGGGTGACGTTGTGTGCATAGATGGATGACGCAAAAGAAAGAGAGAGAACTGGTATGTGTGTGAGATAGAGAGACAGAGAGAGAGAGAGAGAGAGAGAGAGAGAGAGAGAGAGAGAGAGAGAGAGAGAGAGAGAGAGAGAGAGAGAGAGAGAGAGAGAGAGAGAGAGAGAGAGAGAGAGAGAGAGAGAGAGAGAGAGAGAGACAAAGGGAGGAGAAGAACAGAGAGAGGGATGAAATAAGAGACAGCGGAGAATGGAAAGAAGACAAAGTTGAACAAAGAACAAAATGAAATACGAGAACAAAATACGGAGGAGGAAAAAGAGAACAGCGACAGGAGAGAGAGAGAGAGAGAGAGAGAGAGAGAGAGAGAGAGAGAGAGAGAGAGAGAGAGAGAGAGAGAGAGAGAGAGAGAGAGAGAGAGAGAGAGAGAGAGAGAGAGAGAGAGAGAGAGAGAGAGAGAGAGAGAGAGAAAAAATAGAGGGAGGAAACAGAGGAAGGAACAATGAGGGAAGAAAAAGCAAGACAGACAAACAGACGAACAAACAAATGAAACACGATATTCGAGTTCCCAGAGAAGAATAAAAAAGGGAAAAGAGAATAAAGGAAAAAAAGAGGAAATTAAAAAGGAATTCCTATAGAGATAAAAAGAAGAGTGAGAAAGAAATTAAAAAGAGAAAAAAACAAAAACATATCATCCCTTATCTTAAAGAGAAAGATAAAAACAGATAGAAGGCAAAAATATATAAATAACAATGAAAACAGGGAAGCAAATAAAACAACATGTACAAATAAACTTAAACAGGATATTAATTTAAAGAGAAAAGGCTGAGGACGGACGAGGAGAGAGATAGCAAAAAAAATACTTCCATTAAAACAAAGAAAAAAATAAGGGGAGGAGGCATGCAAATAGAATCATGGAAACAAAACAAAAAAAAGAGTGAAATGTAGAAAGGCAGATAAAGAAACACAAAGAAACGAAGCGAGTAAACAGAGAAGAGACGAAAAAACATATTTGTCCATTACGACGGGGAAGAAAAAGCAAGAAGGATGCGAAAAGAGGAAATAGACAAAATGAAACAAGCGATTAAACTGCACAGAAATAAAACGAAAATTAAAAACGAATAGGACGCAAAAACAATGGAAAACAAACACCCATTAAAAAAGAGAAGGTAGAGGAAGATGGGAACAGAAAAATGATCAAACTGAAACTACATATATTCCTTTACGTAGAAAGATTAAAACAAAACGAACAGAGTGAACAAAAAAAAAATATACAGAAAGCAAGTAAAGGGAGATGAAAGTAGAGGAATAAACAATACATGAAACAAGATACGAAATTACAGAAGATAAATAAAACAAAAATAACAGAAATAAAATATCGAACAAAATAAGTAAAATAATATAGAACGAAGAATAAAAACATGAGACAGAGAAGAGAAAGAAACGATTAAAGATGAAAAAAGGGGAAAAGATAAAAAGAGGAAGATAAATTAAAAAAATATATAAAGTGGAATTAAAAACAAGAACTAAAAAGAGATAAGGAGAATGACGATGACGGCAGTGAAGAAGAGGGAAGAAAAAAGGAGGCGAGAACGAGGGGAGAGGAGAGGAGGAGGAGGAGGAGGAAGGGCATAAAAGATACGAATAGGGAGCTAGTATAAAAAAAAACGGATAGACGGTAAATATTGAGGGAGGGGAAAATAGCGGAGGAGCATAAAGGGGAAAAAGAGACACTAAGGGGGATGAAGAGAGATAAAAAGGAGGAAAATATTGAGGAAGGGAGGGAGGGAGAGGGAGGGAGGAAGAGAGGAAGGGAGGGCGAGGGAGATACAGCTTCCAAAACTTAAATGAAACAGCATAAAAAAGAAATATGGAGAGACAGTGTGAAAAAAGGGGAAAATGGAGCGAATGCAGAATGGAAAAAAAAAAAGAGGAGAAACGATGACGAAGTGAGAGTAAACAGGAGAGAGAGAGAGAGAGAGAGAGAGAGAGAGAGAGAGAGAGAGAGAGAGAGAGAGAGAGAGAGAGAGAGAGAGAGAGAGAGAGAGAGAGAGAGAGAGAGAGAGAGAGAAAGCAATTTAGGATACACACATCAGGGAGTGTAAGTGTAGTAGAAATAAAAGGAAAGGAAGAAGAGAAGTGAGTAAGAGAGAGGAAAAAAAGATCAGTGTTATTGGAACGAGAGAGAGAGAGAGAGAGAGAGAGAGAGAGAGAGAGAGAGAGAGAGAGAGAGAGAGAGAGAGAGAGAGAGAGAGAGAGAGAGAGAGAGAGAAAAAAAGACAGAAAGAAAGAAAGAAAGAAAGAAGGAAAAGAAAAAGAAAAACAGAGAGAGAGAGAGAGAGAGAGAGAGAGAGAGAGAGAGAGAGAGAGAGAGAGAGAGAGAAAATAAAAAAAAAAACAGAGAGAGAGAGAGAGAGAGAGAGAGAGAGAGAGAGAGAGAGAGAGAGAGAGAGAGAGAGAGAGAGAGAGAGAGAGAGAGAGAGAGAGAGAGAGAGAGAGAGAGAGATGCACAGATTGCGTGATGTATACAAAAGCCAGGAACTTTTTTTCACTCGACACACCGAACCAAACGAAACCAACAAATATAAAGAGGAAAACCAATACGCCTTTTTTTTTGTTTGTTTGTCTGATAGAAAACAAAACAAAAATATAAACTAATGATGATGACAACGATGATAATGATGATGATGATGATGATGATGATGTAGAAAGGCCATAATTAAGCTTTCATAATAATAGCAATACTACTACTACTACTACCACTGCTACTACTGCTACTACTACTATTACTACTACTACTACTATTACTATTACTACTACTACTACTACTACTACTACTACTACTACCACTACCAGCAACACAACTACGACAACCACAACTACTACCATTGCTAACAACAAAAATAACAACAAAACCAATTACACTATCACTAAAGAATGCTACATAGACCATTACAAGCACGACTACTATTGCTACTTCCATAACAACAATAACAACATAAACAATAACAATACCCGTTCATAACACCAAAAACAAACACATAACAGTAGAAAAGAAGCACAACTCTGACCGGGCTACTAATGATTTCAAACAAAAAGAACAGAATCGTAAGTTAAGGCGGAAAGCGAGTGACAGAGGAATGGACGGGAAGAGGAAGAGGGGGAGGAAGAGGGGGAGGAGGAGGAGGAGGAGGAGGAGGACCATCAGCCATCAGACTCTACTCTTTAACTACGCTACTCTCTATGTAAGTTAGAAGGTTTCGCTTACAGACAGACTCCCTAATGAACCTCACTAACCCAGCTCACGACTCTCCCTCTCTCTCTCTCTCCCTCCCTGACTCTCTCTCCCTCCCTCTCTTTCTTTCTCTCTCTCTCTCTGGCACCTCTCCAGTTCTCAGCCACAAAACCTCCTCTCCCTCCTTTACCCTCCTCCTCCTTCTCTCTCCGTCCTCCTTCCTTCCTTACCCTCCTCCTCCTCCTCCTCCTCCTCCTCCTCCGACTCAGACTCAGACTCCTTTCCCTCTTCCATTCTCTCCCCTCTCCCTTCTTCCTCCTTTACCCTCCTGCCTCCATCCTCCTCCTCCTCCCCTCCTTTTCCTCTTCCATTCCTTCCTCTTTTCCCATTTTTCCTTATTCTACTCCATCTTGTCTTTCCTCTCCTCTCTTCTTCTTCCTCCTTTACCTTCTCTCTCTCTCTCTCCTATTACTACTCTCGTATTCCCCTTTCCTCCTTTTCTCCTTCTCCTTTACCCTTTTCCTCTTCTTTCCCTCACTTTACTCTTCCTCCTCTTCCTTCTATTCACCATTCTGCACTCATCGTCCTCACCCACCTCAATTCTTACCATACCCTCCTCCTCCTCCTCCTCCTCCTCCTCCTCCTCCTCCTCCTCCTCCTCCCAGTTCCTTCCTTCCTTCCTTCCTTCCTTCCTCCCTCTCTCCCTCCACACCTCACAAACCCTCACCCGTTATCTTCCACTCCACAAACTCCCTCATTTTCCCCCCGCGCGGCGCCCATCCAATTCGCGGCCACAAATGCAGTTTCTCTCTCTGTCCGTCTTTCAGGAAATATCAAGAATTCCATCCCTTTGCCAGTTCTCAGAGTGTCTCCTTCTTGTACCCATTTACTTCGAGTCTCTCTTTCTGTCTGTCTGTGTGTATCTCTCTATCTATATGTATCTCTCTCTCTCTCTCTCTCTCTCTCTCTCTCTCTCATTCCTTTTTTTATCCTTTTAAAAGACCGATACACTGCTCTACACTTACCTTTCCTATTTAATCTTACCTTACTTTACCTTACTCAACCTTACCCTCAACCCACGTCAACAATACCTTTCCCTGTCTTACCTTACTTCCCTTTCTTTACTTTCCCTTCCCTTCTCTGCCCTTCAAACGCCCTAACACATTCACCTTCAGGCATTGCAGAAATCACTTCACTCTGTCACACACACACACACACACACACACACACACACACACACACACACACACACACACACACACACACACACACACACAAATACCACCTCCCACACCAATATCCCCCGTCCCCCCACACACATACCCTCTCCCCCCCCCTCCCACACGCACACTGCCCCCTCCCCATCTCCCACCCACACCCACACCTTTTCCCCAGCCAGGTAGTCACAGTAATTAGCGTGGGAGGTACGAGCAGGCCTTCGCGACAGGTGCAGCGCAGGTAACAATGCCAGGTAGACGGACACCGATTACCAGGATGCTGCGAAAGAGGGGTGTGTGTGTGTGTGTGTGTGTGTGTGTGTGTGTGTGTGTGTGTGAGAGAGAGAGAGAGAGAGAGAGAGAGAGAGAGAGAGAGAGAGAGAGAGAGAGAGAGAGAGAGAGAGAGAGAGAGAGAGAGAGAGAGAGAGAGAGAGAGAGAGAGAGAGAGAGAGAGAGAGAGAGAGAGAGAGAGAGAGAGAGAGAGAGAGAGAGAGAGAGAGAGAGAGAGAGAGAGAGAGAGAGAGAGAGAGAATGGGGGAAAGGTGTTGGAGGCAGTTCACTGGGATCTTTGCCTTTGAAGGAACGACTCCGGCTGTTGATGATGATGATGATGTGGGAGGAGGAGGAGGAGGAGGAGGAGGAGGAGGAGGAGGAGGAATAAGAGCATGACGAGGAGATTGTAGAGGAGGAAGAATGGGATGAAGCCGTGTAAAAAGGATGAAGAGGAAGAGAAAGAGAAGAAGGAGGAGTAAAAAGAAGAGGAAGAGGAAGCTGAGGAGAAGGAAACATGGAGAAAAAGAAAACGAGAAGACAGGTTGAGGAATGAAAGGAACAAGAAGAAAGAGAAGAAAGAGATTGAAGATTGAGGAGAAGGATTGAAGACTGAAGGATTGAAGGATTGAAGGATTGAAGACTGAAGGATTGAAGGATTGAAGGATTGAAGACTGAAGGATTGAAGGATTGAAGACTGAAGGATTGAAGGATTGAAGGATTGAAGACTGAAGGATTGAAGGACTGAAGACTGAAGGATTGAAGGATTGAAGACTGAAGGATTGAAGGATTGAAGTACTGAAGGAATGAAGGACTGAAGGATTGAAGGATTGAAGGATTGAAGGACTGAAGGATTGAAGACTGAAGGATTGAAGACTGAGGAGAAGGAAACATGAAGAAAAAGAAAAAAAGAATAAAAGTGGAGGAATGAAAAGACCAAGAAGAAAGAGAAGAAGGAGATTGAAGACGATGTAAAGGAACGGAAAAGAAAAAAAGAGAAAGAGGAAGAAGAGGAAAAAGGAAAGAAGATAGGACTAGAGGAAACATGAGGAGGAGAATTTAGGGCAACAGGAACGAGGCGGGGTAAGCCGAGAGGTAAATATGGGCAAAATATTCATTAGAGGAAAGGTGAGGGAAAGGTAAGGGAGGTGAAGGCAAATAGGAAGGGAGGGGGAGGTTAGGTAATGGGGAAGGGGAGGGTAAGGGAACTGGAGGGAAGGGGGAGGGACGGGTAAGTGAATTGGAGGGAAGGGGGAGGGGACGGGAAGGGAAAGGGAATGAAAAGGGATGAGGAAAAGAGTAAGGAAGGTAGGAGTTAATAGGAGAGAAAGTGGAAAAGATATATAAGGAAAGAGAAAGGGAAGGGAAGGGAAGGGAAGGGAATGGAAGGGAAGGGAAGGGAAGGGAAGGGGGTGGAAAGGAAGGAGCGGGAAAGGAAGGAAAGGGAAATAAAAGGAAAGAAATGGGAAGGGGAAGGGAAGGAAAGGAAAGAGAGAGAATGGAGTGGAATGGAATGGAAGAGAAGGGAAGGGAAGGGAAGGGTGAAAAATTAGGGAATGTAAGATAAAATAACTCCCTAACAATTCCCTAAAAGATATATCAACACAAAAACACACAAATAGAGCAGACATATAAAAATGCATCCGTCTACACAAACTACACAACTACACAAAAAGAAAAAAAAAACAGCCAAACACTCCAAACTTCCCCTTCCCCACACACAAAAAACACAAATCTCCCCTTCTCTCCCCTATCCCCCGCCCCCCCCCCCACACACACACACTTTCCAACACAGACACATCCTTCCACACAAACACACATACATACACATAAATAAAACACCAGCACCGCCAAGCTTACACTCCCCATGATGCCTTGTTTTTCCACCCTCCCAGAAGCCCGTGACCCGCAATAAAACAGACTCCACCCTATTTAATTATGCCGCCGCTTTGCATAACCCCAAAGAGCGGCCGCGGGGAACCGAACCCTGCACCGCCAACCCACAAAGCTGATTATTCTCCCCGAGCAACCAGAGGGGAAAAAAAGAGAGAGAAAAAGGTAAACAAAAGACGGTGGACTGTCAGGTTCGTGCGGCTATAAAAATCTCGTTAGCAGATATACCTGGGGTCACCTCCGCTCAGAGAAAGGTATGACAGACAGGTGAACAGGTGAGCAGGGAGGGCTGATAGAGGACTACAGGTAACACGATATGCTGGTTGGAGGGACGAGACTCAGGTAGGAAGGAGGAATGGACAGGTAGAGAAATATGGCAAAGATGGAGTAAAAAAAGAGAGGTAGGTTGAGGAAAAGGAGATAGAGAGATAAGATAGATGGGTTAAGAAGGGACGATGTTCAGGTAGGAAGGAGGAATGGATAGGTAGAGAACTATGGCACAGATGGAGTAAAAAAAAAGAGAGGTAGGTGGAGAAAAGAGAGAGACTGAGATAAGATAGATGGGTTCAGAAGGGACGATGTTCAGTTAGGAAGGAGGAAGGGACACGTAGAGAAAGAGTAGAGATGAAGGATAATCGAGAGGTAGAATGAAAAGGAGACGCAAAAACAGGAGATAACAAGAGAAAATAAAGGAAAGAAAACGGAAGGGAGACGGAGGAAAGACAAGAAAAACAGAGGGTAGATGGGAGAAAGGGAAAAAGGAAGAACATCACAGAGGAAAGAAGGGTAAAGGAGGGAAAAGAGAAAGAGGAGCGAGTAAACGAGGGAATGAGAGGAAAAGAGGAGAGGCTGAGTGATATTAAAAGAGAGGAAGCTGATGAAGGGAGGAGCTGAGATGAAAATGATGGAGAGAGGGAATGCAAGAATAATCAGCAGATGAGAGAGAGAGAGAGAGAGAGAGAGAGAGAGAGAGAGAGAGAGAGAGAGAGAGAGAGAGAGAGAGAGAGAGAGAGAGAGAGAGAGAGAGAGAGAGAGAGAGAGAGAGAGAGAGAGAGAGAGAGAGAGAGAGAGAGAGAGAGAGAGAGAGAGAGAGAGAGAGAGAGACTCAACATATCAACAAATCAGCTGCCAGTAAACACGAGAAGCAGGGAATATATAAATGTAAATAAATGGAAAGAGAAGAGTGGAAGTGGAGTGATTATTGCAGAGTCGACAATAGAAAGAGATAGACAGAAATAAATTAAGAGATTGATACAGGGAGGGAGGAAGTGAGACAGATGAGCTAATGAGATTGATAAAAAGAATAAAGAAGTGGATAAAAATTGTCAAAAAATGGAAAGGGTCATTAGGAAGACAAACAATGAAATTCAGAGGACGATTGAAATCAACTCCAATAAAGATATATAACCTGATGGATGATTAAATAAAAAACATATATGCCTAAAGAGAAGCGGGTTTAAAGTTGTATAATTGAAAAGAGATGGAGAAAATAATCAAAACACTAAGATGGACAGATATGATATGAGATGTTTGAAGAAATTGAAACACTAATAAAGGAACTGAGACACAAGAAATAATTCATAAAAAAGTTATTAAAGAAACAGATGAAGACATGGCTAAAATAATTAAGAGACAAATGAAAATACTGATAAAGAAATAATAAATCGATGAACTAATGCATTAAATAATAAATAAAGATAAAGATGGATAAAAACACTGATAAAGAAACAGGTAGGTGAAATAATAAATAAAAATAACTTGATGATGAAACAGATGGAAAGATGGATGAAAAAAATGGATAAGCAAACAAGTAGAAAAATGAAGCAAGGACTAAAATCAGGTAATAAAGAAAACAGATAAAAACAGACGAAGAGAGAAATAAGAAAATGGATGAAAAAATGGATAAATAAATAAGTAGAAAGATGAAGCAAGAACTAAAAATAGGCAATACAGAAAACAGATAAAAACAGACGAAAAGAGAAATAAGAAAAATGGATGAAAAAATGGATGATCGTAACTTGGGCAATTCAGGTGATGGCAATGCTGCACGTCGCGCCTCACCTGTGCACTCATAAGCAGGTGTGTGGCGGCGGGTGGGTGTGCCGATAACCCGCCATCATCACCTGCCACGCGCCGAGATTATACGCGACAGGTAAGTATTAGGGAACATCTGCAGGTTAATTGCTTCGTTTTGGGAGTCTGGGGATCCTCTTTTGGCACCGTTCGGATTTTCTTATTTTTCTCTATTTTCCTCTCTATTTTCTTCTCTTTTTTCTCTATTTTCCTATCTATTTTCTTCTATTTCCTTCTCTATTTTCTTCTCTTTTTCTCTATTTTCTTCTTTATTTTTCTCTCTATTTTCTTTTCTATTTTCCTCTCTATTTTCTTCTTTATTTTCCTCTCTATTTTTTTCTCTATTTTCTTCTCTATTTTCCTCTCTATTTTCTTCTCTATTTTCCTCTATTTTTTTCTCTATTTTCTCTATTTTCTCTATTTTCTTCTCTATTCCTCTATTTTCTTCTCTATTTTCCTCTATTGTCTTCTCTTTTTTCTCTATTTTCTTCTCTATTTTCCTCTCTATTTTCTTCTCTATCTTCTCTATTTTCTCTATTTTCTCTTATTTCTCTACTTTTCTCTATTCTCTTTTTCTTTCTCTTTAGGTAATTTGTGCTTTTCTTAGTTTTAGAGATTTTTTTTCTTCTTGTTGCCCTGGACTGTTTTTCTTCTTTTTCAACAGATTTTTACCACATTATTTTCAGGGTTTTCTTTTCTTATTTTCTTAATGTCCGCCTTTCATTTTTTCTTGTATTTAAAGCTGATTCTTGTATTTTTACGTTCGTTTTTGGGTAAGTATTTGTGGTCTTGTTCTTGTGAAAAATATATATGTTTAAATCTATTGTGTGCGTGAAAGACAAGTTTGTTTACTTTTTATGGAAGTGAATTTCGTTTACTTATTGTGGAAGGAATCTTTTTATGAACTGACAACTCATGAAACTCGTCTCTGCCACAACGTATTCGATTCTTCGCTTTGGCTAATCGAATGCTTTTACAACCAGATACAAAAAAAAAGTATAGGTGAGTTGCTATCAAATGACAACTCGTTCAGCTCGTGCCTGGCCAAAACTCGTTCGATTCCCGGAGCAAACAGAACAAGAACTGAGAGAGAGAGAGAGAGAGAGAGAGAGAGAGAGAGAGAGAGAGAGAGAGAGAGAGAGAGAGAGAGAGAGAGAGAGAGAGAGAGAGAGAGAGAGAGAGAGAGAGAGAGAGAGAGAGAGAGTGAGTGTGTGTGTGTGTGTGTGTGTGTGTGTGTGTTGGAGAGTGAGAGCGAGGGAAAATGGGAGGGAGGGAGGGAGAGAGGAAGGAGGGACGCACAACTGATCGGAATTCACTGTGCAAGTTCGGATGCTGCGATCGGATCCGGAATGAAGCGAGCGAACGTAACGTGTCCTCCGTAACGGCGTCCATTTCAGTGTGAATACAACGGGATTGCAGGACCAGCGGGAACGGTATGGGAGGGGGGAGGAGGGGGGGGAAAAGGAGGGGAAGAGAGAGGAAGGAGAGGAAAGGAAGGGAAGGGGGGTAGGAGGAGGAGGAAAAGGAGGGGACGAGAGAGGACGGAGAGGAAAGGAAGGGAAGGGATGGGAGGAGGAGGGGGTAAAGGAAGGAGGGGGAGAGAGAGGAAGGAGAGGAAAGGGGGGAGTGGAGAGAGGGGAAGGAAGGGAAGGAAGGGAAGGAGGGGAAAGGAGGGGTGTGGAGAGAGGGGAAGGAAGGGAAGGAGGAGAAACGAGGGGTGTGGAGAGAGGGGAAGGAAGGGAAGGAGGGGAAAGGAGGGGTGTGGAGAGAGGGGAAGGAAGGGAAGGAGGAGAAACGAAGGGTGTGGAGAGAGGGGAAGGAAGGGAAGGAGGGGAAAGGAGGGGTGTGGAGAGAGGGGAAGGAAGGGAAGGAGGGGAAAGGAGGGGTGTGGAGAGAGGGGAAGGAAGGGAAGGAGGGGAAAGGAGGGGAGTGGAGTGAGGGGAAGGAAGGGAAGAGGGGGAAAGGAGTGGACGGAGGGAGAGTGCAGAAGAGGAGGAAGGTATATGTGAAGGGAGGGGGAATGGGGAGGAGGCAGAAATGGTGGTGGTGAAGGGGAGGAGAGAGCATATTGTGGTTGGGAAGGGTGGGGCATTGAGGAGGAGGAGGAGGAGGAGGAAGGGAGAGGAGAATGAGGATGATAAGAAACACTGCTGAAAAAGAAAATACCGGGACAAAGAACAAAGGGAAAATAAAATCGAAGTGAACAAGGACGAAAACAGGAAACAATGGAACCAGAAAAAAAGGAAAATGAAAAAACAGGACACAATGAAAGCAAAAAGACAAGGAAAATGATAAAAAAAACAGAACACGATGAAACCAGAAAGAAAAGGAAAATAAAAAATAGAACACAATGAAACCAGAAAAAAAGGAAAATTATAAAAACAGGACACAATGAAACCAGAAAGAAAAGGAAAATAAAAAAACAGGACACAATGAAACCAGAAAGAAAAGGAAAAAATGACCGAAACGAATAAGCGACCATAAAATTAAAAAAGACAAAAAAGAGGATAGCAAGTCAGAACAAAAGGAAATTGAAACCAAAATGAGTTAGACGACAAAACAGAGAGTAATTAAGGCAAAAACAGAAAACGGGAACACAAAATGAAAGGGGAAATAAAAGCATACGATGAACAAAATAAAAATGAAGCAATGAAGGCAAAATAGGAGACGTTAGGACACAGAACGAAAGGAAAATAAAACAACAGTGAATTAGAGAACAAAACAGAGAGTAATTAAGGCAAAAACAGAAAACGGGAACACAATATGAAAAGGAAAATAAAAACATACGATGAACAAAATAAAAAAAAAGAAGCAATGAAGGCAAAATAGACGTTAGGACACAGAACGAGAGAGAAATAAAACCACAAAGGGGACCACAAAACACTAAAAGGAAAAAAAGGGAAGTTAGGACACAGAAAATAAGATAAATAAGACCACAAAAAAAGGAAAACAAACACTAGAAGTAAAATAAGAGACGTTCGGAGACAAAACGAAAAAGAAATAAAGCCGCAAAGAGGAACACAAACACTAGAAGCAAAAAAGGGACGTTAGGACACAGGACAAAAAAGAAAAAAGAAAAATAGGAAATGAAATAACTGAAAAAAAAAACAGTAATATTAGGAAGCCGGGCGCGGGAAAGATAATATCCGCGTATGAATAGAGATAAAACAGCCTCCGTCCCAACCATGATCAGTGTGTTCTGTTTTTATCACCGGCTCGCGGCGCACGCATCAACACGCGACAGATGATGCCCCGCGTGTTATTACAACGGGGATGCAAATAAATGAAAAGCGAGGCACACACACACACACACACACACACACACACACACACACACACACACACACACACACACACTTGCTTTATGGGTAGCGCGTTTCAATACATAACTAAAAACATACATGAAAAATAAATATATATAACGAAGCAGACTTAATTCATGTCTGGAATACAAAGAGACATAGTGAGGAATATCTTGTTTGACACACACACACACACACACACACACACACACACAGGGACCATAAACCACTCACCTTTGTTCCTTTCAACCCTCTCAAAAAACACAATCTCACCCCCCCTAAAAACACACATTCAGGATAACAAAGTAAAACATGAAAAAAACACCTGCCTAGCATATAAAACTCCTCGCACAAAAACAGGTACAGGCAGCGAGGCCAGACCCACACATCTGCGCGGCCCTAATTACATCTAACTTTTACCTTGACGCATAGAAAACACAGGTAGGTAGATAGACGGTGGTAGATACTCACCTGCGCCGTAATAGTAGTAGTAGTAGTAGTAGTAGTAGGAAGAAGAGGAAAGAAGAAGAACAAGAAGAACAAGAAGAACAAGAACAAGAAGAACAAGAAGAAGAACAAGAAGAACAAGAAGAAGAAGAAGAAAAAGAAGACGAAGACGAAGAAGAAGAAAAAATAATATAATAAAAGTAATGAAAAAAAAACAAAAAAAATAACGCAACTTCCCTTTATCAACACATCCTTTCTATTCCCTCATTATTCCTTGTCTTTCTCTCTCTCACATACTTTCAATAATTAAATAAAAACAGAGAAATAAAAAAGTAAAAAGGAAAAAAATGCCACTGAACCCAAATCTCTTTCCAACGTCTATTCAATTCCCTTTTATTTCTCTCTTTCTCCTTCCCAAACTCGAGATAAATAACAATACAATCAGACGTAAATAAAAGTCTATCTATACGGTAACAAGAGAAGTATAATAAACCTAAAATCCCTTTATTAATGTATCTGTTCAATTCCTTTAGTTTCCCTTCATCACTCGTACACTGGAGGTAAATAATGAATAAAAACAGACGTAATAAATGGATAAAAAGGACAGAAACACACCCATTATATCCAATCTTCCTCCATTAGGCCTCAATTCCCTTCCCTTTAACATCCCTCTCCCTCCCAATACCTCCTACCTTCCCTCCCTCCTTCCCTCTATCTTCCCACCATTCCTTCCTCCTCTCACTCCCTTTCCATCCCTTCCTTCCTCCCTTCACATTATGCCTCCCTACCACCCTCCCCATCGATTCTCCCTCCTTCCCTCCCTTCCCTCTCTTCCTTTCCATCATTCCTCTCTCATTTCCTCCCTTCCTATCATTCCTCCCTCCTCTCCCTCCCTTCCTACTTCCCTTCCCATTATGCCTCTTTCCCTCCGTCCCATCGATCTTCCCCCTTTCCCTCCCTTCCCATCATTCCTTCCTCCTTTTCCTCCATTTCCCATTATACCTACTTCCCTCCCTCCCTTCCCATCATTCCTCCCTTCCTCTCTCCTTCCTCCCCTCCCTCCCTTGCTCTGTCCCTCCCTCCCTCCATCATATAAAACACTCATCAACACACATTCCAACTAATACAAATCCTTGAACCAAAAAAATAAAAATAACAAGCGTGATAGAGTAAACAAATAGTCCTTTTTTTCTTACACTTTCAATGCAGCAGTAACAGTAATAAAAATAAACAACAGCAATTAAAATGAACGATGAAAAAGAAATGACGAAAATAAAAAAAACTGGGCCAACTCTTGCAATTTGTCGGAGTCATTAAGAGGAAATTAATGTCGCTGGCTCCTACCTGTCACGCGCCGGAGTGACAATTGACCCTAATGTCTGCAGCCACAGGTGTTACAGGGGGCACAGGTGAGGGGGAGGGGGGAGGGGGAGGGAGGGAAGGGAGACGAGAAAGGAGCACGAAGGAAAAGGGAGAAGAAAGAGGGAGACAAGGATGAAATGGGCGGAAGATGAGACAGAGAAACGAAGGAAGAGGGAGAAGAAAGGGGGAGACAAGAAAGAAAAGAGCGGAAGATGAGAAAGGGAAACGAAGGAAAAGGGAGAGGAAAGGGGGAGAGGGAGAGGAGGTGCTTCGAGTAAGGGATGATTTGAGGAATGGGAGAGGAGAGGAAGGGAGAGGAGAGGAAGGGAGAGGAGAGGAAGGGAGAGGAGAGGAAGGGAGAGGAGAGGAAGGGAGAGGAGAGGAAGAGAGAGGAGAAGAAGGGATATGAGAGAAAGGGAGAGGAGAGGAAGGGAGAGGAGAGGAAGGGAGAGGAGAGGAAGGGAGAGAAGAGGAAAGGTAGATATATGAAAACGAACACACAGCTGAGAGATGAGAGGGGAGAGAATGGAAATTAAAGAGGAAAACTGAAGAGGAAATACATAGAAGAGGCAAAAAGGGGAAAGAAGCAAGGCAAGTAAGGAAATGAGAGACAAGGAAAAAGAATATACAAGTGAAAGCAAAGAAATGAGGGGGGGGGGAGAAAAAGGAAGAGGAAAGGGAAATAGGAAGAAGAGTAAGAAGAGGAAGAGGGAGTAGAAAATAGTACATGCATTCATACATAAGGCGGGAAAAGTAAAGAAAGAAAGAAAGAATGCTAGATAAACAAAAGATAGGCAAATACACAAATGAAAAGATAGATGGATAGATATAGAGAGAAAGTAAGGTAGAAAGGGAAAACAAAGAGAAAAGTGAAAGGAACAAGGAATACCAAGTGGATTTCCAGCATTTATGAAGAGAAAGTGACGGGAGAGAAAGGGAGACTGCAGGAGGAAGGGAAAGGAAGAGAAAGGAGAGGAAATCTAGAGAAATTCTGAAATGGGAAAAGAAAAACGAAATAGATAGACACTCACTGATAAAAACTGGAGAGAGAGAGAGAGAGAGAGAGAGAGAGAGAGAGAGAGAGAGAGAGAGAGAGAGAGAGAGAGAGAGAGAGAGAGAGAGAGAGAGAGAGAGAGAGAGAGAGAGAGAGAGAGAGAGAGAGAGAGAGAGAGAGAGAGAGAGAGAGAGAGAGAGAGAGAGAGAGAGAGAGAGAGAGAGAATGCAGAAAGCGAAATGAGAGAATTCGTATGAGGAAAAACAACGAAGGGAAAGAAAAAAAAGAGAAAAAAAAGGGAAGACCAAGTTAGAGAATATGAATGAACGTAAAAGAGCTGAGTGACTGAACGCATGAAGAACGTTAAGCAAATAATAATAAATAATAAAACTAGGAAATTAAATAACCACAAAAAAAGAAAGACAAGGAAGATGAAAAACAGAATCAAGTAAACGAAGAGGAAAGAAGAGAAAGCAAGATAATCAATGCGTGAAACTTGAATATAAAGAAAAAAAGAATAGAAAAACGGTTCAGAGAGAGAGAGAGAGAGAGAGAGAGACGAAGGGAGTGTACATACAGCTTTACACGACCTCGGTTCCTCCATTTAGGATTTGCATCACACACACACACACACACACACACACACACACACACACACACACACACACACACACACGTACATTAAAACCTCCCATACTGCACCCCATCACCTCTCTCTCTCTCTCTCTCTCTCTCTCTCTCTCTCTCTCTCTCTCTCTCTCTCTCTCTCTCTCCACTTTAAACCCTTACTTCCTTCCACTCCTCCTCCTCCTCCTCCTCCTCCTCCTCTAACAATACGCAGCGTGGAGTGAGAGACATGGGAGAGAGTGAAGCGTGAACACAACCCCATAAACTGTCTATTCTTGGCCCCGCCCGATAAATATGGCGGTCACGATGGTTACAGTAATCCACAAAATATCTACGGCCGTGATACAGAAGGGAAGATTAAGAGGAAGAGGAAAGAGTAACAAAGGCAGGAAAGAGGAAGAGGAGAAATGTGAAGAGGTGAAGAGTAACGGGAAGAAAGAAGAAGATGAAAATGAGGAGTAAAAAGGAGAGGAAGAGGAGGAAAGTGGAGTAAGAAGGAGAGGAAAGAGGAAGAGGAGGAAAGTGAAGGGTAACAAGGAAAGAGGAAGAAGAGGAAAGGAAAGAGTAACAAAGAAAGAAAGAGGAAGAGGAGGAAAGGAATGACTAACAATGAAAAGGAAGAGGAAGAGGAGGATAGGAAAGAGAAACAAAGAAAATAAAGAGGAAGAGGAGGAAAGAGGAAAGGGAGAGGAAAGGTAAGAATGAGAAGGAAAAAAACGACATGGAAAGGAAAGAATGAGAAGGTGAGGAAAGAGAAGGAAAGGAAAGAGAAGGAAAGAAAAAGAGTAAAGAGAGGAAGAGGAAAGAGAAGAGAAAGGCGTGAGAAGCAGAGTAATAATGAGAAAGAGAGATAAAAAGGGAACATGAAAGAAACAGAGAAAAGAGGGAAAAAGGAAAGAGCCAGAAGGAGAGGAAATAAGAAGGAAAGCGCAAGAATAGCAAAGGAAAGAGGGAAGAGAGGAAAGGGAAGGAAAGAAATATGAGAAGGCGAGACAGGAGAAAGAGAGATGCGAATGATTGAAACAAAGAGAGAAGAGATAAAGCTGGAGAGAACATGAGGAAAGGAGAGAACAGCGGCTGGGTAAGAGTGGAGAGGGAAGGGAGGGAAAGGGAATCGAGGGGAAGAAAGAGGGAGAGAGAGAGAGATTGGAGTGGTGGAGAGGAAATGGAGGAGATGCGAGGTGGATTTAAGGGAAGGTAAATGGAAGTTGGAGGAAAGGAGGCAAGGAGAGGAAACAGGAGGAGGGTTAGGAGGAAAGAGAGGTGAGGGTACAGAGGAGAGGGAATAGAGGGGACAGAAAGGAGAATAGGAAATTAGGAAGAGGGAGGAAAGAGAGTGGGAAAAAGAGGGGAAGAGAAGATGAGGGGAAGTAATGGGAGGAATCGGAATTGGTAAAAATGTTAAACGAGGGAAGGGAAGGGGAGAGAAGGGGAATAGAAGTGAAGGGAGGGGAAGGGGAGAAAAAGATAGAAGAGAGGGGAGAGGTATGAGGAATTGAGAGAAGGGGGAGGGAGAGGGGAAGGAAGATGAGGTAATAAAAGGGGAGAGAAAAAAAGGGAGGGGGAAGAAAGGGGATGTGAGGGTAGATTTAAAGGGAGAAGGGAGAAGATGGGAAGGTGTGGAGTGGGGAGGGGAGAGAAGGGAGAAGGGAAAGAATGGGAGATGAGGGAAGAGAAGGGGATAAAAGGGGGAAGGAAGATGGGAAGGTGTGGCGTGGGGAGGGGAGAGAAGGGAGAAGGGAAAGAATGGCAGGTGAAGGGAGAGAACGGGATAAAAGGGAGAAGAGAGGGAAGATGAGGAGAGGGAAGGCGATAAGAGGAAGAGATAAAGGAAGGGAACTATTGGGGAGGGGAGAGAAAGGAGGGAAATGGCGAGTTAAAGGAAGAAGGGAGAGAAGGAAGGGGAAGGGGAGGAGAGGGAAGAAAGGGGAAGGGAAGAGGAAGGGGAAGAAAGGGGAAGGGAAGTGGAAGGGGTAGAATGGGGATGGTGTGGGGAGAGGGGAATAATGTGGAGGGAAGGGGAGAGGGGAAGAAAAGGGAAGGGAAGGGAAGAGGCAGGAAAGGGAGGGGAAGGGGAAGAAGGGAGAGAAGGGGAGGGAAGGGGAGAGGAAGAATGGGGAGGGGAAGAAGGGGAAGAGGAAGGGAAGAAGAAGGGGAGAGGGGAGTAATGTGGAGGGAAGGGGGAGAGGGGAAGAATGGGGAGGGAAGGGGGAGAGGGGAAGAATGGGGAGGGAAGGGGGGAAGAGGGGGAAGTTAAAGGGGAGGTCGTGGTGGTGGCGGCGGCTTGTTCTGACACTCTCATTTGTCTTTTGACCGCTCGGCTGCTTCTCTCCTCCTCCTCCTCCTCCTCCTCCTCCTCCTCCTCCTCCTCCAATATTCACATCAAAGTACTTTCCTCTTTCTCATGATAGCGAAATTTTCTTCCCCATCTCTACTTTCACCCCCATCCTCCTCCTCCTCCTCCTCCTCCGTCTCCTCTTCCTCCTCCCTTCCTTTCTTTTTTTCCTCTTTACCTTTTTTCTTTATGTCTTCCATTTCTCAAGTCCTCCATCCTCATTCCCTCCCTTTCTTCTCCCTTCCTTATTTCCTCCCTTCTTCTTGTCTTCACTTCGTCTTTATTTCCTCCCTTTCGCCTTTTTTCCTATTTTTTCCTTCATTTATTCCTTTTCTCATTTCCTCACGTCTTTCCTTACTCTCTTTTCCTTACCTCATTTCATCCTTTAATTTCCTCCTCCTCCTCCTCCTCCATCTCCTCCTCCTCCTCCTCCTCCTCCTCCTCCTCCTCCTCCTCCTCCTCCTCCTCCTCCATTCCACCCCCAATGACAGCAACAGCTCCGTCCTACTTCTATCACTCAATTCTACCTCTCCCCCTCCTTCCCTCCCTTTCCCTTCCTCCTCCTCCCCTCATTCCCTTCTCCTCCTCCTCCTCACATCTGCTCTCCTCCTTTGTAAGTTCCCTCTTCTCATGGTAAAACGTCAAAGATTATTCAGCTTTTTTCTCATTTATTTCTCCCATCCCTCCTTTTCCTTCCTTTCTTTCTTTCTATTCCGCCCTTTTTTCTTCTTTTTCCTCTTCCTTCCTTTCGTCTTATGAGTGTAAATTGTCCATAGAAGCCTTTTTTCCCTTCCTCTACTCCCCTCTTCATCTTCCCTTCCCTTCCATTCCATTCCACTCCCTTCCCTGCTTTTCCCAGCCCTCACACTTTCCTTCCCTACCCTACCCTTCCTTCCTCGTCCCTTCGCTTTCCTTTCCTTTCCCTTACCCTACCTTACCTTACCTTGCCTTACGTTACTTTACTCTACTTTACTTTACTTTACTTCCCTTCCCTGCCCTTCCCTTCCTTTCCCTGTCCTTCCCTGTCCTTCACTTTCCTGTCCAATTCTTTCCTTTCCTTTCCTTTCCTGCCCTTTCCTACCATGCACTCCCCTTCTTTTCCCTTCCCTTCTCTCCCCTTCCTTTCCCTTTCCTTCCCTTCCTTTCCCTGACCTTCCCTTCCCTTTCCTTCCCTTCCTTTCCCTGACCTTCCCTTCCCTTCCTTTCCCTGTCCTTCACTTTCCTGTCCTATTCTTTCCTTTCCTTTCCTGCCCTGTCCTTTCATGCACTCCCCTTCTTTTCCCTTCCCTTCTCTCCCCTTCCTTTCCCTTTCCTTCCCTTCCTTTCCCTGACCTTCCCTTCCCTTCATTTCCCTTCCTTCCATCTTTATTCATGTGTCCAATGCCTCAACTTTCCCTTCCCTTCAATCAAAGAGGCTGAAATTCTTATACGGACCAACCCTTTCTCCTCTTCCTCCTCCTCCTCCTCCTCCAAGATCAGACAAAGAGCTCCTGTTTACATCTGATCAAGTTCGGAATGTCTTTTGAAAAACCTAGAAACTTCGTGCGTGGCAGCTGATAAGACACATGGCTGACGAACGAGAGAGAGAGAGAGAGAGAGAGAGAGAGAGAGAGAGAGAGAGAGAGAGAGAGAGAGAGAGAGAGAGAGAGAGAGAGAGAGAGAGAGAGAAAGGTCGTATTCCCAGTTTTAAAGGGTCCCCAGGTAGGCTTAGTCACGTCCCCTTCACAGGTCACACTCTAAGACCCTCACCTTTTACCGTGTTCATGAGGGCTAAAGAGGAGGAGGAGGAGGAGGAGGAGGAGGAGGAGGAGGACGCAGACCAAGACGAAGACGTGGACGAGGAAGACGAAGAAGAAAACGAAAACGAGGAAGAGGACGAAGAGGACGAGGAGGACGAGGAGGACGAGGAGGAGGAGGAGGAGGAGGAGGAGGAGGAGGAGGAAGAAGAGCACCAGCTTGAGAGGACAAAATGAAGTGATAATTAAGTTGAAAAAAAAGTATAAGTGTAAAATATAACATGAAAAAGATGAAAATGTGGAAATGAAAGGAAAAGAGGATTAATGAGACAGGAAGTGACGGTCGACAAGAAGAAAGTTAATCAAGGTGCAAAGAACGGTAAAAAAAAAGTAAAAAGGCAGTAACGAGAAAGAGGAAATAGAAGAGGAAGAGAAAGAGGAGGAATAACAAAATAAATAAAGAAGAGGATGAAGAGTAGAGGAAAACAAGGAGAAACACCTCCACTCCTATTCACCTCCTTTCCTCTTCTTGCCCTTTTCTTTTCGCCCTTTTCGTTCTTTTCGTCCCTTCAAAGTTAATGTGATAATGATGGTGGAGATGAAGGTGATGATGGTGATAAAATAACTACCAAGAAGAAGAAGAAAAAGAAAAGAAAAAGAACAACAACAACAAAAAACAAGAACAAGAAGAACTAGAAGAACAAATACAAGAACAAGAAAAGAACCCGAACAAGAAAATGAAGAAAACAAAAATGAAAATAACGAAGAAAAATAGAAAATGAAAAAGAAAAAAAAATAACGAGGAGAACGATTAACTCTCTACCACCTAAAAAAAATAAAGAAAAAAAATATAGAACGTTCCCTTGCTTCCATCTTCATCCGGGGTTAATGAGTCGCGGAGTGGAGGTTCAAGGAGGCAACGGTTCGAATGACTGCTTCGTGACTCCCATATGAAGCCTCGAATCTCTGGACCGAGTGTTGGGGTGGGAGGGAGAATTCTTTTTTTATTCCCTCCGTTTTCTCGTATTTCAAGTATTTTTTTCCCTTTTCCTCGGTTTTGTGGCAGACACAGACACACAGACAGACAGATAGGCAAACAAACAGATGGACAGAGAGACAGAGAGACAGACAGAGAGTGGCAGACAGAGAAAAGAACAAAGAAAAAAAACGGAACTAGAAAGAAAACGCACAGAAAAAAAGACAGATAAAGACACAAAAAGAAAACAAGACAAAAAAAAGAGGAGCACAAAAGCACGAACACCAACGAAAAATAACAAAAAAAAAACACAACGAGCTCGGAGTACAAACACACACACACACACACACACACACACACACACACACACACACACACACACACAAACACACACACACACACACACACACACACACACACACACACAAAACTTATAAAGTCAACTCATTTCCTCGCGGCCAGATCAATATTGTGACCACGGCGGCGACTCTGCTTACACAACGCTCCCTGCAGCACGGGGGGGGCAGAGGGGAAGGAAGGCGAAGGAGGTACTGGGGAAGGTAGGGGTGGAGGCATGGATGGGAGGGCAGAAGGAGAGGAACGAGGAGAGAAAGGGGAAAAGGGAGGGGGGAAGGGGAAGAGGGGAGGTATTGAGTAGGCCTCCGTGAGCCTACCCCGAGGGCCTTATGTAGGGGGGAAGGGATAGAGGGGAAGGGGCGAGGGATAGGAAAGGGGGGTGGGGTAGAAACAACATATATAGATTGTGGAGGTAAGGGAAGGGTACCAGAGGGAAGGGAGAAGGAGGAATGGTTAAGAAGGGGAAGAGGGGAGTGGAAGGAAGCATTTGGGGAGAGAAGGGGAGAGGAAAGGTGAATGGATGAAAGAGGGAGGAAGGTAGGAGCGTAAGAAACCGGGGAGGAAGAAAGGAAAGAAGAGGGGAGGAAGGAGGAGTGAAGGGGAATGGAAGAAAGAAGGAGGAATGAAGGAAAGAAGGGGAGAGGAGGGAAGAGTGAAGGGGAATGGAAGAAAGAGGAAGGAAAGTAGGTGCGTAAGAAAACGGGGAGAAAGAAATTAAAGAAGAGGGAAGGAGGGAAGAATGAAGGGGAATGGAAGAAAAAGGCAAGAATGAAGGTAAGAAAACAGAGAGGAAGCAATGGAAAGAAACAAGAATTGAGGTTGAGAAGGCAGTTGGAAAGAGGAGGAGTTGAGAAAGAAGTAGAAAGTAGCGAAAAAGGATGAGAAGGAGCAGGAAAGGGGTAGAGAAGGAGCAGGAAAGGGGTAGAGAAGGGGCAGGAAAGGGATAGAGAAGAAGTAGGAAAGCAAAAAGGACAAGGTAAGAAAGTTGGAGTAGAGGAAAGGGAGAGGAAGCGGAGGGATGCAGAAAAGAACAAGAAATGGAAACTGAGAAAGATAACCAGAAGGAGAAGGAAAGAAAGAAAAGCATAACAGACGAAACTGGGGAAGAAGGGACCAGGAAGTAAATGAAAAAAAAGGGAAGAGGAGGAAAGGAAAGTGGAGAGGGGAAAAAAGCGAATAGGAAAAGGGAAGAGGGAAGAAAAGAGTATCAATAGGAAGAAGAAGAGAGAAAGGAAAAAGGAGAGAGAAGGTAGAAGCTTAGTCAAGAGGAAGCAGAAAGAAGGCGAGGAAAGGAGAAAAAATAGGTAGAGAAAGGAGGAAGAAGGGTGGAGAATAGAGGGAATGGAGGTAAGGAGGAAAGTTAAGGAAGAAAGTAAAGGAGGAAAAAGAAGAGGACGGTAAGGAGATAGGAAAAGACGATGGGGGTTAAAGGGAGGAAAAGAAGGGAAGGGGAAAGAGGAGGGGGAGGGGGAGGGAGGAAGAGAAAGGGGATTGGCAGGAGGAAAAGGCCCAAAATCTATATAGGAGGGAAGATGTAGAGAAAAAAACGTGTGTGTGTGTGTGTGTGTGTGTGTGTGTGTGTGTACCTGCCCCAAACGAGCGAGAACAGAGATAACGAACCGGACGATCAAATTTGAAACAGGGCTTTGAACACACACACACACACACACACACACACACACACACACACACACACACACAACGTTTTCACTTATCAATATTTACAAAGGGCTGCGGAGCGCAAAAACATATATGAAGAGAGTTCCACTTCTATTGCAAATTTACTTCTGAGAGAAAAAAGAAAAGAAAGGACAAAAAAAAAGTTTTCTAAGTCATTAAAAGTTTTTCTAGAGTACAACTTTTATCGTGATTTTACTTCCAGGAGGACAGAAAAGAACAGAAAAATGTTTATGTTGAGTAAATCGCAAAAAAACTGATTTTCCTGTGGATTTTTTTCAATCTTATAAGCAATGTTGACTCTTGGCGGCAGATGAGATAGACGGATAAACATAGATATTGACAGACAGACAGACATAAGCCGAAAGACAGACGCAAGCTATGATATAAATACTAAAACATTCCCTTCAGTATTTAGGAACCGTTTTAGTTTCAAGACACTTCTCATTTTTCCATTGGATATAAAGTCAAGGGGAATGGTGCTGATGCTTCAGGTATATGAGGAACAGGCGCAACTATAGGAACGAAAAAAAAACTTCATTCAGTATTTACATTCAGAATCGTATGAATGAAATTTAGTTCAAGATCAAGTTGATGTCGTGCCCGAGAACGCGAGGGTAGCGGAAGTATGTTTACAATTCATGTGTAAGGGTAGACGAATGTTTGGAAAGGGAATCACAAAACATTCCCTTCAGTCAACAAAACCCTCTCAAGACTTTGTTTTAGGGAAGATATTAAGTCTAAATATCATCCAACATTTCACGATGCGGCTCAGCTTGTTGACTTCCCCTAACGATCCAGTCACGGCCTCTTGATAGCACCACGTACAGGGTGTGGCTCCTCATCCGGTTGTAATTCATACGTGTGTCCACCTCGGCGTTGCTGTGGTGCTTGTCATGGGGTATGTGGTGGCACGCAAGCTCCGCGGCGGAGGACTCTTCGCTCTGCCTCCCTGGAAACCACAGCCTCTCATCACACATGTAGAGGGACACGCCGCGGCGGCCGTTGTTATTCCTGGCCCTCCGCGGATTAGGCGTCATTTCCAGGAAAATTAACTATCCCTCACGCCGGGCCAGGTCAACGCATGCATAGATAACGCGTCCTCGGCCTCCACGCAGAGCTATCATCCCCCCATGAAGCAGGCAAAGTTCCTCTGAGGCTGCAGGGTGCCCCGGCCTAACTGGTGACCTGCCCCAAGGGACGCAGCGCCGCCTGTAGCCAAGTGACTCACTCCAGCAGGCAAAGCTCTTCGATTTCTTGTCGCCATGTGTCGGCAGGGCGGGAGGCAGGCGGGGAGGCATGGTGGTGACTGAAGTGGCGGTACAGCATGACACAAGCAGACAAAACGCTGACTCAGGCGTGAAAGGACTAGCGAAGGCTCCGAATGCTCGACAGAGATAAAGCGGCCAACTTATGCACGTGCCTGTAAAAAGGGACACGTGGCTGGGGGGGGGGGGGGGGGACAGGCAGCAGGACACTTACTTATGCCTGTACTTATCGAGGAAGGTTTTGCTGCGGGCTGGTTTTCCTCCCTCCTTTTTCTTCTTCCTTCCTCATTCGTTCCCTTATTTCGTTCGCCCCTCCCCCCCACCCTCCCTCTCTCTCAAGGCTGCTTCCAAGGGCGGTCACATGCCTATAGTGACTTGCAAATGTTAAGTATCGAGCTGCCCTCCCTCCCTCCCTCCTCTTCCCTTCCTTCCTTCCTTCCTTTCTCCATTCCTCCCTCTCTACTTTTCCCCCGCACGTTTCCTTTCCTTCCTTCAATCCCGCTCTTCTTTCCATCAGTTCTTCCTTCATTCATTCAATCGTCCATTCAGTCAAGTTAGTCAGTTCTTTCTTGCTTTCTTTTTTCCTTCTTTCCTTCCTTCCATTCATCCTTCCACCCATCTCTCCTTCCTTCCTTCCTTCCTTCCTGTCTTCCTTCTTTCTTTCCTTCCTTCCTGTTTTCCTTCCTTCCTTCCTGTCTTCCTTCTTTCCTTCCTTCCTTCCTGTCTTCCTTCCTTCCTTCCATTCATACTTCCACCCACCCATCCTTCCTTCCTTCCTTCCTTCCTTCCTTCCTCTTTCCCTCTCCCTCCAACACACACCCTCACCCCACCAACCTCCCTCCGTCCCCTTCCCCCTCTCCCCCGACTCCCCCTGCCCGTGCCCCCAAGGCCGTGGGCGCCAGAAGTGTTCCCCGGATGGCCTCGGTGGCTTTAACCCGACAAGCCTCGTCTTTATTGAACAAATCTCCCGACGGGTCTGTTTGCAAGGCGGTTCACGGAATTTGTTTTTAGCGAGAGTGAACCTAAAGCTGAGGATTGGAATTATAAAAGAGGTGGTGATGGAAAACGAGAAAAAAAACACGAATACCAACCAACACAAAGAAACATACATACCAACATATACCAACATACATATCAAAACATAGAAACATACATACCAACATATACCAACATACATATCAACACATAGAAACATACATACCAACATATACCAACATACATATCAACACATACAAACATACACGTACATTTCAACACATAGTAACATGCGTACATACCAACATATACCAACATACATATCAACACATACACACATACACGTAAATATCAACACATAGTAACATACATACCAACACATGCAGACACATACAAACATACATATCAACCCATGCAGAAAAAAAATGTATAGGGTGTGAAGGAAAGTGAAACCACACTCATACCAAAAAAAATATAGGGAGCCACCATGAAAAATAACCGCCCTAATTATAATCCCTAAAAATAACTTCTAGTATAATTATCCTTAAAATATTAACGCCTAAAAATGTAAATAAATGAAGACTGCAAAAAATAATCATGAAAGAATGACGCAAAATCCACATAAGAAATAAACAAAACCTCTAGAAAATTACCCACAAAAAAAGACAGCAATTCCTCTAGGTCACTTAATAAGCAAACAACACCCTTAACAAACACACCCAGCAAAGCAACACAGGGAAACAGAAAGCAATAACAGAAGGAAATAAAACATAACATTACTCACGCAACAAAAACACACAAAAGCACCAAATCTGGACACCTCTCCTCCCGAAATTGACCTCTCTTTCGGCCACCTCTTTGGATTCTTTTTAGGAGCAGCGAGTAGCGGGCTTTTTTTATTATTGTTTCCTTTTTTGTGTGCCCTTGAGCTGTCTCTTTTGTTGTAAAAAAAAAAACATAATAAAGAAAACAGCTAAATAATACGGGCACACAGAGAGCGATCAAAGAAGGAACTAAAATTAACATCTCTATTCACCCAACAAAGAAAAGCAAAACAAATCGCAAATCGTACTAGAAAGACTGCAATGACAAAACGATAAAAAAAGGTCACCAAATCATCATAATAAAGAAAAATAACCACTCAAAAACCACAGACACAGGCCGACAGAAACCAATAACTCCCCCACAAAGGCGTAGGCTCATGCGGGCGGGATGCAGGCGGCGCGGGGCAGATGGATGGCTGGTGGAGGGCCGAAAAAGTGGACTCCGCTGTATTGCTTTTAAATGAAGGGCGGTGGAGGCGAAAAAAAAGGGATGTGAGGTGGGATTACTGAGTGTGTGGGTGTGTGGGGGGTGAAGGGGTGTACGGGACGTGTATAGAGATGGTTGGATGAGGGGAGAAGCGTGTGTATGTGTGAGGGGTGCGTGAGTGAGTGAGAGAGAGAAAAAGAGAGAGAGAAACAAACCCAAAACAAGAGGGAGAGAGTGAGAAATACATAACGGAAAAAAGTGAGCAAAAATAAAACAAAAAATCACTAGAAAACGGTGAAAAAAAAACGCTAAAAATAAAAAAAAATAAAAACGATGGGGAGAGATAAAAAAAAAACTATATATACAAGAGTGAGCTGCTGGTGCTACTACTCCTGCCGTTGTTGTTCTTGTTGTTGTTGTTGGTGGTGGTGTTGGTGTTGGTGGTGGTGGTGGTGGTAGTGGTGGTGGTGGTGGTGTTCGGAAAATGGTTAACAGATCCATCAGACTAATTAATGTCACACGCGAACCTCCACCACAAACCCCATCACCCCCACCCCCCTCCATTCCCCCTATTTCCCGCCCCTCCCCACCATCCCCACCCCTCCCCAGCACCCACTTCGTCCCCCTCTCCTTTAAAATCACACACGAGTCTCCCCCACAAATCCCATCACCATAATTCCCCTCCATTCCACCCATTCCCACTCCTCCCCCGCTGCCTCTCCCTCTCCCTTCCCCACTCTCTCCTCTCCCCAATTCCCACGTTTAGTCCCGATTTTCCCCGCCTGTACCAACCCTCCCTCTCCCCCTTCCTCCACTCCCCATCCTCTCTTCCCTGCCCCTTCCTTAATCCCCAATCTCTCCTTCCTCATCCCCTACCTCCCTACCTCTTCCTTAACCCCCACGTCTCTTCCCCCACTTCTCTCTCATCCACTTCCTCCCCACCTCTTCCTCAACCCCACCTCTCCTCTCTCTCCCCTTTCCCTCTCTCTTTCCTCAACTCTCCCCAACCCTTCAGAAACTATTCCCCATTTCCCGAGAGGCTCCAATATCTTCAGTAACCTTCACCAACGCTCCAAGCACAGCTCCCCTCCATCCCCACCCATTCTACACATCCATATCCCTTTATCCTCATTCCTAGCGCCCTTCTATCCTCTCCTATTTCTCTATTCCTGCAGTTGCATCAAAGCACTCCACAACCCACCTTTCCCCAGACACTTCCCCTTTCACCCCCTCCCTCCCCATCCCCTCCCTTTCCTTGCACCCCGAATCTCCCATCCTCTCCTACTCCCCTCACCACAACCACTCTCTCCTTTCCTCCCTCCTCATCCCCTCCCTAACCCCCAACTCCCTCTCTTCCCCTACCCATCAGTCTCTCCTCCTCTCCTACTCCCCTCACCACAACCCCTCTCTCCTTCCCTCCCTCCCCATCCCCTCCCTTACCCCTAATTCCCTCTCTTCCCCTACCCCTCAGTCTCCCCTCCTCTCCTACTCCTGAAATCCCTAGGCATTCCCAATCTCCCGGTCCACTCACCCTCACCACAGTATCTCCCCCCCACTAAACCCCCTCCCCTCCCTTACGTCACCCCAGCTCTCTCTCTCTCTCTCTCTCTCTCTCTCTCTCTCTCTTACTCTCAATTCCCACACCACTTCCAACCTAAGCCTTCCCCCCTTTATCCTCCTTCTCCCTCCTCCCCTCCTCCCCCCCTTCTCCCCCCTCCCAATCGATATCAGGTGTGAGAAAAATATCCCGTAAAACGACAGGGAAATTAATAGAGACAAATTTCTGCGCCGGTATTGGGAAACGCTGACCCGCCACCACTAATTACTTGGGCCGATAATGAGCGAGCCAGGTGAAAAGGACGGCAGGTAAGGAGGCCCAGGTAAAGAGGACAGGCAGGACAGAGGAAGGGCAAGGTGACACATGGAGAAGGTAAGTAAGGAAGGCAGGTAAAGGATGGGTAAGACGAACAGGTAATGGGAGAGGTGGGAGAGAAAGGGGGAAAAAAGAAAATGAAGATAAGAATTTGAGTGAGAAAGGTAAATGAACAATGGAGTAAAATAACGGAAGGTAAGTAAGGAAGGCAGGTAAAGGATGGGCAGGAGGTGATGGGATAGGTAGGAGAGAAAGGGGAAAAAAGCAAGTGAAGATAAGATGGTTGGTGTGTAGAGTAAGTCAAGTAAAAAGATAAATAAATAAGATAAGGGAAGATAATTGAGGGAGACAGGTAAGAGGTGGGTAAGGAGGTCAGGTAATGGGTTATGGAAAACAAATAGGAAGAAAGAAGCTAAAAGTGACAGATGAGGAAAGGTAAGTTTGGGGAAGGTAAGAGACAGTTAAGGAGAGCAGGTGAGAGGGTAGATGAGGGAGCAGGTGAGGTAGGCAGGTGAGAGGTGACAATGAGTGAGCAGGTGACGGATGCTGGCAAATGAGACACGTGATGGTGATACATACAGAGAGAGAGAGAGAGAGAGAGAGAGAGAGAGAGAGAGAGAGAGAGAGAGAGAGAGAGAGAGAGAGAGAGAGAGAGAGAGAGAGAGAGAGAGAGAGAGAGAGAGAGAGAGAGAGAGAGAGAGAGAGAGAGAGAGAGAGAGAGAGAGAGAGAGAGAGGGTTGTAAAAAGGCAAATTTGAGTATAACGCGACGAATAACAAACAGCAAACTAGCATTCAAGTTCTCTCTCTCTCTCTCTCTCAGAAGAAGAACAAAAACAAGAAATTAAGAAAAAAAACAATAAAAAACAACACCAACATGAACATCAATAACTGCCTCACATCCCTCAACAAACAAACAAACACACAAACACACACAACACAAAAAAAAAAACACAAACAAAACACTAAGCCTACCAGGACTCCCTTTAGGCCTAGGAGCATTGCCAGACACGAAAACAAGGTAAGTGAGCCGCTACGGGCAAAACAAAGGCCAGTTTACCCTGTTATTTCCCCTGCTCCCTCGCGCCCTGGGACGGTCCGTGGTGGTGGTGGTGGTGGAGGTGATGGTGATGGTGGTGATGGTGAGGTAGTGAAGGTGTATAAGGAGGAGGAAGATGAGGACGAGGGGGAAGAGAACTAGTAGAAGAACTGATAGAAGGAAAACAGGTAGAAGGAAGAGAACTTGTAGAAAGAAGAGAACTTATCGAAGGAAGAGAACTTGTAGAAGGAAGAGAATTTGTTGAAGGAAGAGAACTTATCGAAGGAAGAGAACTTGTTGAAGGAAGAGAACTTGTAAAAGGAAGAGAACTTGTTGAAGGAAGAGAACTTGTCGAAGAACTGATAGAAGGAAAACAGGTAGAAGGAAGAAAACTTGTAGAAGGAAGAGAACTTGTAGAAGGAAGAAAACTTGTAGAAGGAAGAGAACTTGTAGTAGGAAAAGAACTTGCCGAAGGAAAATAACTTGTTGAAGGAAGAGAACTTGTAGAAGGAAGAGAACTTATAAAACGAAGAGAACTTGTAGAGGGAGAAATGGTAGGAGAAGGAGAACTGGGAGGAGAAGAACTGATAAGGAGAGAAAAATGGGAGGAGAAGGAACATTAGTAGAAGGAGAAGCACGAATTTAAAAAGCAAAGAATGATGAAGATAAAGAGGAGGAGAAGGAGGAAGCAGAGGAGAACTTGCAGGGGGACGAGCAGAAGGTGGAGAAGGTAGACTAACAATGGAAGCCGTAGGACAGACTGGTGAAAAGAAAATGATAGTAGAAGTAGGAATAGGAGGAGACGCAAGAATATGATGGAAAGGGAGAGGGATGAAGGGAAGGAGGACACGAGCGAGAGGAGAGAGATGAAGGGAAAAGAAGAACGAGAGAGAAATAACAAGACGTAAAGCAGACAGGTAGAAAAGGAAGGACAGGAGGAGAAGGAATAAGAGGAGATGGAAGATAAGTTAGAGTACGTAGGAAAAAAAGAAAAGGTAGATAACAAGCAAGAATAAGAGAGATAGATACAGGAAAAACAGGACATGTAGATCTGATTGGAAAAGAAAAACAGTAGGAGGAAGAGGAATATGATTACGAGGAGGAGGAGGAGGAGGAGGAAGAAGAGGAAGGAGAAGAATGTAATGGGAAGGCAAACGAACAAGAGGCGTAGAACAGACATGAAGAAAAGGAGGGACAACAGGAGAGAAGAGACAACAGAGGTAAAGGAACAGGAGGAGGAGGAGGAGGAGGAGAACATGCCAGAATATGATGGGAAGGCAAACAAACAACAAGAAACGTAGAACAGACATATAGAAAAGGAAGAACAGTTAGAACCAGAGGGAGCATAGGAGTGAAGGAACAGGAGGAGGACGAGTAGGAGGAGGAGGAGGAGAACATGCCAGAATATGATGGGAAGACAAACAAACAGCGAGAATCATAGAACAGACATATAGAAAAGAAAGGACAGTTAGAAGCAGAGGGAGCATAGGAGTGAAGGAACAGGAGGAGAACGAGGAGGAGGAGGAGGAGAACAGGCCAGAATATGAGGAGAAGGCAAACAAACAACAAAAAACGTAGAACAGACATATAGAAAAGGAAGAACAGTTAGAACCAGAGGGAGCATGGGAGTGAAGGAACAGGAGGAGAACGAGGAGGAGGAGGAGGAGGAGGAGGAGGAGAACAGGACAAAATATGATGGGAAGACAAACAAACAACAAGAAACGTAGAACAGACATATAGAAAAGAAAGAACAGTTAGAAGCAGAGAGAGCATGGGAGTGAAGGAACAGGAGGAGGAGGAGGAGGAGGAGGGACAGGAGTGAACCATAGCCACACGTGATTGGCATTCCGCATCCCCCCAAACAGCCACAGAGAAGAACGCCTGACCGAGCGACCCACCAGTGGCTTCCCTGTGAGGTTTGAAGGGAGGGCGGAGCGGCGAAGCGCGGAGAAGGGGACGACACGAGGGAGAGGAGAGGGATGAAGGGGAAGAGAAGAGGACACGAGGGAGAAGAGAGGGATGAAAGGGGAGAGAGGGACGCAAGGGGAATAACAAGGCAAGAGAATGAACAAGGTAGGAAAAGCACAGAGTAGAAGGAATAAGAGGTAAGGGAAAAAGGAAAAGGAAAGAGTAACAAAAGGAAAAGAAAGAAAGGAGGTCAACCATGGATGAAGCAAAAAGAGGAACGAAAAGGGAACAAGAAGGAAAGATAATGAACAAGGTAGGAAGAGCAGAGAGTAGAAGGAATAGGAGGTAAGGGAAAAAGGAAAAAGAGTAACAAAACGAAAAGAAAAACAAGCGGAGATGAACGAGGGTGAAGCAAAGAGAGGAACGAAAGGGGAACACCACGGAAAGGCGAGAGAAACAAAAGGAGATGAACCGGGAAGGAAGAGAAGGAAAAGTAAAGGAAACAAGAGGTGAGGGAAGAAGGAACAACAGAAACGATAAAAGAAAAAAAGATGAACTAACGAAGGGGAACAGAGAGAGAGAACAACAGGTAAAGAAGAAGAAACAATAAAAATGGGAGAAACAAAGAGGGGAAAATGAAAAGGAACAAAAAAAGAGGAATAAAATGATCGTACACCCAACAAGGTACAAGTGACGGATAAATAAATAAAAAAACGAGAAATCAAGAGAAAAAAGGAAATAGGAACAAAAACAAACAAAGAGAAACCAGACCAAGAACACCAATATAGAAAGAACAAAAGGAGAAGAAGAGGAGGAGGAGGAACAACAGAATAACAAGAGACGAAAAAAAGACAGACAGACAGGCCGAAAACCGAGGGTGAAAGGAGAGAGCCAGGCGAGGGGAGTGAAAATGGAGGTGGCAGACGGAGGGCTCGTGATTAGGGCGGGGACACTATTCTATATTAAAGGTACTGTGTGGTTAGGGCGGTGTAAAACGCGAGGAATTTATCGTGTTACGGGTGGAGAGCTGAGGAATTTATTTTTACGTTGTGTGTGTGGGTGCGTGGGTGGGGAGGGAAGGTTGCTTGTGTGCTTGTGTGTGCATGTGTGTGTGGGTGGGTGTGCAGAGGGGTGACACAGGGGAGAGGGGAAGGATGAAAGGAAGAGAAGAGGACACGAACCAGAAGAGAGGAATCAAGGGAAGAGAGGAACAAAAGAGAAATAACAGGCAAGAGAAGAGAAACAAAAGATGAACTAGGGAGGAGGAGAGAGTGAAGAAAGAGGAATAACAGGGCAAGGGAAGAGGAATAGGAGATGAACTAAGGAGAAGAGGAAACGAGGGAACATGAGAGAAGAAACATGAGGACTAGAGAAGAAGAGAAGAGAATACAAGAAACAAGAAGTGAGGGACGGAGAGAAAGATTAAAGTTTGGATTTAGTGAAAACAAAACACAACCTAAATTTCATCATCAAGAGTAAACAAAGAATCAGTGAATTAACCTGAACTGAAAGACTAATTAAAGAGGATTCAAACGATATAGTGAAAACAAAACACAACCTAAATTTCATCATCAAGAGCAAACAAAGAATCAGTGAATTAACCTGAACTGAAAGACTAATTAAAACAAGACACAACCAGAGACAACAGGTAAAACAAAACACTCCGAAAAAAAAAAAAGGCAACAAAAACAAAGGAAAAACGGGTAAAGCAATAAAAAAGGACAGACTATTAATTTATCACTGAAGGCCATTACCAAACCACTAATTACTAAAACGCATAAAAAAAAACAGTTCCAAAAAGCGAGACCATATTCACAACGCCCATTAAACAGGAACAAGCACTTCATTAACAACAACAACAACAACAACAAACACATGAACAACACTATAAGGCCATTCACCTCACCCCCCGAGTCCACAATGCCACGCCATTAAACAGCAATAAAGAGGAAATTAATGACACAAAAAACGCCCAGGTACCGCCACACACCTGACCGAACATCAATCAAGTCACCTGAGCCGCGCCTTGCCCAGACAGTCGAATGAGAGAGAAATGGAGAGAGAGAGAGAGAGAGAGAGAGAGAGAGAGAGAGAGAGAGAGAGAGAGAGAGAGAGAGAGAGAGAGAAACACACAAACTGGTTCAAATAGACAAAAATATAAACAAAATGCCACCAGAGATATGTAAAAAAAATCAGATAAGGTAAGATGGATAGCAGGAAAAAAAGATAAAAATAAAGTTAAAAGATAAAGAAACATAAATAGATACACAGATAGACCAAGATAGATAGAGGCGGCAAGAGAGAGAGAGAGAGAGAGAGAGAGAGAGAGAGAGAGAGAGAGAGAGAGAGAGAGAGAGAAGAGAGAGAGAGAGTGAGAGAGCACACCAAATCCTTTACGCCACCACCAGGCGCGAGTGTACTGAGCAAGGAGCCGTGAAGCCAAAGGGAATTCACTCCTCTTGCTCCCTCTCCCACTCCCTTTCTTCCCCCCTCCCCTCCCCTCCCTTCCCCTCGCGGCACAGTGACTTGGAATGCCTTCACAGATAACTTTACGCTCTCGTTATGTATTTTCCCGGCCTGATCCCCTTCCTATTGACCACAACAAACTCCAGGCCTTCAAAAGTTTGCCTCGTTAAAGATTCTGATCCCACTCGTAAACGCCCGGGAAATAGCGCGAGGAAAGTATGATTCACGGGGGTGTTGCGCTATTATTTTTCTTTTCTTCTTCTCGTTTCTAGTGTGGTAAAAGTTAGTCCTCGCCTTGTCGGGGGGGTGAGGGGGGAGGGGGGGTAGTATGCTGTATAAATGTTTGTTTGTTTTTCTGTAAGGTCTTGGGAATAGCGTCGGGGAAGTATGATACATGGCAGTGTTGTATTATGAGTTCTTTTCTTTTTTTTTTGTTTTTTTTTTGTTTCTAGTGTGGTAAAAGTTGGTTGCTTGCTTCCTCGTCTCGTGTGTGTGTGTGTGTGTGTGTGGGGGGGGGGGGAGGGAAGGGGCGGCCAATATGCAGTATATATATGTTTGTTTGTTTTCTGTGTGGTTTTGTTTTTGTATCCTTTCTGTATCTCTGTCTATCTATCTTTCTTTATCTGCCTCTCTCTTTTTCTCTCTGTTCACCCCTTCTGCGGCTGTTGGTGTCGTTGTTGCAGTGTTGATACAAGTTTTTTTTTTTTTCTGTACGGCTTTGTTTTTTTCAGGTTTTCTCTATATATACCTTTTTTTCTAGTTTTTTTCTTTGTTTTTTTCTTGTTTTTTTCTGTTTCTTTCTAGTTTATTGTATAGCTTTTTTTCTATGTTTTTTCTAGGTTTTTTTTTAAAGTTTTATCTCCATATTTTTTTCTCATTTTCTCTTTTTCAATTTACACTCTTTTCTGTCGCAGTTGCTGTTGTTATGGTTGTTGTTGTTAAGCTACTTTTTTTTAACACCGGTTCGTACCTGAAAGTTTCGACACGGTATTATTTTGGGGGCTTCAAAGTTTAAATGTTTCCCTTACCAAGGCTAACAACACATAACGTAACGCCAATAAGAGTCGTGATCGTGGAAGTTTTTAGAGGGACACCTTTTTTTTTTCCTTCCCACACCCAGAAACACAAAACAACCCAGATCTTCACAACACTACCAACACACCCCACCAACACCTACACTTACACCCCTTTAACGACCACCACCACCATTACCTTCACCCTCGCAGACTGACCCCACTAACCTCCATACATTCTGGAAAAGAGCAAATAGCCTACACTCAATACCCTTTTACCCTTCTGCCCTTCCCTCCCTCTCCCCTTCCCTCTTACTCTTCTGTCTCTCTCTCCCCTCTTACTCCCCCCCCCCCCCGCTCTCACTCACTTCCTTTCCTCCCTCCCTCCACTATCTCCCTACTAACCTACTTCCTTCCTCTCCCTCTTTCTCCCTTAACTCCTCCCTTAATCTATCTCTTCTCAATCTCAGGTTTATCCCTTCTTCCTCCTCCTATCTCTATCTCCCTAACCTACTTTCCTCTCCCTCTTTCTCCCTTTACTCCTCCCTTAATCTCTCTCTTCTCAATCTCCCTCTTCCCTAATCTCCTCCTCCCTCCATCTCCAGGTTTATCCAGTTCTCCCTCCCTCCACTATCTCCCTACTAACCTACTTCCTTCCTCTCCCTCTTTCTCCCTTTACTCCTCCCTTAATCTCTCTCTTCTCAATCTCCCTCTTCCCTAATCTCCTCCTCCCTCCATCTCCACGTTTATCCAGTTCTCCCTCCCTCCGCTATCTCCCTACAAACCTACTTCCTTCCTCTCCATCTTTTCCCCTTTACTCCTCCCTCAATCTCTCTCTTCTCAATCTCCCTCTTCCCTAATCTCCTCCTCCCTCCATCTCCACGTTTATCCAGTTCTCCCTCCCTCCACTATCTCCCTACTAACCTACTTTCTCTCCTCCTCCCTCTTTTTCCCTTTACTCCTCCCTCAATCTCACTCTCCTCCTTTCCTCCCTCGCCCCATTGTCTCCCTACTAACCTAATCTCCTCCCTTCCACTACCTTTATTATTTTTCATCCCTCCCTCTTAACCTTCCTCCCTCTCTCCCTTTGTCTTTCCACTTTTTCCTTTTTCCCTACGTTTAACTTTGCTTTTTCGTCACTCCATAACTTTTCATCTCTAAGACTTCCTCCTCCTCTTACTTCTACTCCCCTTCTATACCCTTTCTTCATCCTCCTCCTTCTGGTGTGTGTCTCCTCCTCCTTCTCATTCTGTTGTGTCTCTCCTTCTCTCCCTTTCCACTCTTCCTCCTAACCGTCATCTCCCTCCTCTTCCTCCTCCTATTACTTCTACTCCCCTTCTATACCCTTTCTTCATCCTCCTCCTCCTCCTGTTTTACCTCCTCCTCCTTCCCCTTCTGTCGTGTCTCTCCTCCTCTCCTTTTCCACTCTTCCTCCTAACCGTCATCTCTCTCCTCTTCCTCCATCACTACCACCACCACCACTATCACCACCACCCCAATCCCACCACCACCTTCACCACCACCAGCAGACAAGCTCCACCCCCGGGCCGCTGCCGCTCCTCCTGCCTCCAGTTCGGCCTCTATAAATAGCGGGAGTGATCTGGGTCGTGTCTGGCGCAGCCCTCATCGCCGCGCCAGCCCTTTAGTCGCCATTGTGCCCCGCTAATGAACTCTACCATTCTCCGCTTCATAATACCTGGCGGCGCGGCATTGTGGCGGCGTCAACACAGTGTTCGGGCAAGGCGCCATTAACACTGATTTGTGGGGAGCTTACTGTGTCCCGCGGCGAGGGTACGGGCGGTGGTGGTGGTGGTGGTGGAGGGGGGGGTATGATGAAGGCGGCTGTCATTGTTTGTTTTTTCTTTCCTTTTCTTTTTTACTCTTTATTATACTTTTTCAATCTATGCTATACGGGACAGGAGGGAGGGAGAGCGAGGGTGGGGAGGAAGGCGGCTGTTAGTTTTTTCCCCTTTTCTTTTTTGTCTATATTATACTTTTTCAATCTATGCTACACGGGACAGGAGGGAGGGAGGGAGAGGGTGGGGGTGAAGAAGGAGGGGAAGGAGGGTTATGTGTTATTGTGTTAGTTAGTTTATTTTTTTATTTGGCTTTTCTTTTTTCCTTTTTTTTTTTTGTCTATACTATTTTTCGTTCGGTTTCATTATGCTTTGAGGGATTCTGGTGTGACTGATTATTGTTTTTCATTCCTTGTTATGGTTTAGGTAAGTTTTTTTATTTTTTTATTTCGCTTTTCTTTTCCTTTTCTTCGTCTCTAGTATTTTTTATTTGTTTTCATTATGCGTTGAGACTTCTCATCATTATTATCTATTTTTCATCATTATTATCTATCATCATTATTATCTATCATTATCATTATCTATCATCATTATTATCTATCATTATCTATCATCATTATTATCTATTTTTCATTTGTTTTCATTATATTTCAGAGTTTGGTATTATTGATTATTATTCTTCATTCCTTCTTTTTTTATTATTCATTTGTTATTTATCATTATTATTTAGTTTTCCATTTTTGATTTTGATTTTCCTTTTTTCGTCTGTACTATTTCCCTGTTTATCATATTATGGTGAGAGGGATTCAGGAGTCATTATTTAAGTACTTTTGTTTATCTTTTTTTTCCCTTTCCCTTTATTTTCTTTTTTTTTCTATCCATTTCATCTTTAATTTATTTTCTTCTTTTTAATTTAGTTCTTTTTAGGTATCTTTTTCCTAGATTTAATTTCCTTCGTCGTCCTGTTCCCGAAGTAACAATATTATACCTCTTAATATTTTCTGTTATTCTGGGCTTTCCGTTTTCCTTCATTCTCTTTCTTTTTTCTCTCACCTTCTTGCTGTTCTTAATTTACTTGTTTTCTTTTTCTTTTACTGACTTTCTAAGGTCTTTCTCTCCTTGTCTCAATTTCTTTCCCCGTCTTCGTCTTTTTTCCCTGTTTTCTGCGTCCCTTTCTTTCTTTCATCGGCTTCATCGTCTTTATTGTTCCTTTGTTCCTGTTTTATGAAGTTTTCAACATATATTTTTTCACTTTTTTATTGCTTCTTTTTTGGGGGGCTATTTTTCTCTCTTTGTCATGTTCTTCTTTATTACTGTTTAACTTTCTTCCTCCCTTTTGTCATGAATTTTTCTTCCTTACTCTAATATACGAGAGATTGAACCTGATATTTTTTTCTCATTCTAAACATATATCAATTTCTTTATTTCTTTACTGTCCATTTATCATTTCTTTATTTTAACCCGTGTACAATATTTACCTAACGCTCACCCTTCACGTATTTCCTTGTTTTTCATACTTCCATGCACACAGCCGTTTTTCTCCTTTGTCACGCGCCATAATATAAAAATGCACGAAATATGGGCTTGACGCGCCCCGTATATATATATTACAGTGACAAATCATGCACAAAATTTTAACTATCACCAACAACACCCATAGAAAATAAACACACACACACACACACACACACACACACACTATCCTCAACAACCAGTCCACTCCCTTTCTCTACGCCTCTTTTCCCACATATGTTTCCTGTTCTTGCCTGTACCGATCTCTACACCACAACGTTTCTGTTCTGTCACCACAACTGTTTAGAATCCAGTATCCATCACCACAATCCTTGCTACACGTCTATACCATAACATTTTTCACCTCTCTCTTGCCACTGTTTAGAGTCAAGTATATCCCTCACCAGAATCCAACACTCCATTCACTTCTACACCTCTCTCTACTCCTACACAATTATCTTTCTGTTCTAATCCCTTAAATGTTTGGAGTATCCTTCCTCACAATCCTTATTACACGTCTATAGTACATTTTTTACAGCTCTGTCACCACCACTGTTTAGAAACATGTATATCCTTCACCAGAATCTTACACTGCCTCCCCTTATTCACTTTCCTACATTCCTATACTACAATCTTTCTGCTCTGCGACCACCACTGTTAAGAATCATGAGTCTTCCAACACAATCCTACACTCCCTTCCCTCCCTCTGCGCCCACCACTGTTAAGAATCATGAGTCTTCCAACACAATCCTACACTCCCTTCCCTCCCTCTGCACCTCCCTACACCCCGACCAATAACCCAAAAGAAGCTCATCCCGGCCACCACCATAACACCACCCGTAAACCACCCCCATTTCACATACAAAAAACAACAACAACCCGCAATACACAACATGTAATTAGACCCAAGTTGGTGCAATAAGAAAGATTTATCCCCCGCCCGCCAGATGGTGTCCTCCGGCCCGACAATGGTTGCCATGGAAACGAGTTATTGTTTACACCTAACAGCTGATACCGCAAGGCAAGGGAGGGAGAGGGAGGGAGGGGAGAGGAGGGACGGAGAGGAGGGAATGGGTGGTAATGGGACGCATCTGTTGGCGGCCCTGTTTCCTTTGGTTATTGGCACCACTGTTAGGTTGGGAGGCCCTGGATACGGTTATGGTGTGTGTGTGTGTGTGTGTGTGTGTGTGTGTGTGTGTGTGTGTGTGTGTGTGTGTGAGATAAATCATTGAATTTTGTAAATACGTCAGGCCTATAATTCCTCGCATGTGTACTAATAAATAATACAATTCAATAATAAAATCTAATTGCCCGTGAAAAAAATAAATTAATGAAAATGCAAAATTCATCAGTGAAGCGTGAGAGCAAACACACACACACACACATCAAACAAAAACAGGAGCAATGCGTTAATTAATGAAAAACTAACACAAATATAGATAAAACAATAAAAAAACATGAAGAAAAAATAATATATACGACAAACAACTGAAGAAAAAATAATCTAAATCGGGTGGGGGCGACAAACTCTACGGTAACTATGAGCCGTGTTTCACTACCTCCCGCCAGGCCTTCGCTCTCCTCTCTTCTCCTCCGCTCTCCTCAACTCGGCTAGGCTAGACTCGACGCGGGATCTAATTGGCCGGTAGAGTCAGCCCCTAATATTGAGACCCGTCGCTTCTGGCTGCCTTATAGATCCCCAACCAAGAGCTGCCGAGGCCGCCCGATATTGAGACCGACCGCGCCCAGGACCACTGCTTTTGTGGGCCGTCATCCTAAACAGAGAACAGGCCAATCTTACTCGCCAGTCCCTGATGGATATTGGCGGCCGGACAAAGGCAGAATATACAGCACGCTAGATGCAGTAGTGCCCGGAGAATGGACAAGAAGGAGAGGGAAGGAGAAACGGAGGGAAGATGAAGGTAGGGAGTAAGTGGTTGCTTAAAAGAGAGGGAAGGAGAAATGGAGGAAGGAGAGAGGGAAGGAGACTGAGGGAAGGTGGAGGTATGGAGGAAACAGATGGTTGGCTAAAGGGGAAGGAGGACTGGAAGGAGAGTTTGGTTTGGAGGAGAGGAAGGAAAGGAGATAGAGATGAATGAAGGGTCGAAAGAAAAGGTGGAATAAAGAAAGAGAAAAGTTAAGAAATGATAAAAAAGCAACAATAGGCAATGAAAGGTAAGAAAATGTTATAAAAGATGGATACGCTAACAAGAAAAACTAAACTAGAGCAAAATAAGGAAAGGAAATGATGGAGAGAAAAGAGCCAAAGTATGAAACATGGAAGAAAGGAAAAAAGCAATAGTGAAAGAGAGAACGCATGGAATAAAACAGAAATGGGTGGACTAACAGGAAAAAGCGGACTAAAGCAAGAAAACACTTCCACCAATACTAGCAACTGTTGACATTTACCTCGGCGCCAAAGAAAAAGTAAGAGAGGAAGGAAAGAATGGGAAGCAACAGTCGTAAAGGAATGGACGTGGGAAGTAAAACAAGATGGGAGATATTTGACGGGAAAACTCACACTCTAAAAAGAAGATACAGAAAGAGAAGTAAAAATAGGATAACGAGGATCAGGCGCAACAGTATGGATGGAGTAGACGCGGAGTAAAACGGAAATTGCATCAAAAAATATCAAAATGAAGATACACCTGAGAAAGACATGGGAGGATGATGGAATAAGGAACGGAGGAGAAGATGGAGAGCAACAACACAGAATAAAATGGAAGTAAAAGGTAAAACAATAGAGGAATAAATTTACAGTAAAGGCGAGAACAAAACAAGGAAAGGAATGCAATGGAGAACGAAGTAAGACCGAAGGAAAGGATGGAGAGCAACAACAGAGAATGAAAAGGAGGTAAAACGTGAAATAAGAGGAAATTAAATTGACATCAGAATTCTGGCAAGTACTAAAGTAAAATAATGGTACAGTGAGAAAAAAATAAGTTATAAATGAAGACAAAAACAACAAACGCACCAAATAAATAAATAGAACATGTAATTAACGGGAAAGCCGGACCAAAGGAACACACCATTACCACTAATACTAACGGTTATTGCCCCTTTAAACAGACGCCTCGGGAACCAGGCTAAGTACATCAGTGTTCCCGCGAGCCCTGTTTGTCTACTTCGCTCCAAAGACCCGAACTTCGTGACCTCGTTTTTGTGTGTTCCTCTCGAGTACGACTCCTTCCTCCCTGTACCCTCGTTCTGTTAAGTTAATGTGCCACTTATTGTTAGTCCTCCAGCTGGCGTGACTAAGAGGACGAGTACGTAATGGCTTTTTATGAGGGGGACAGATTAGTCTTTATGATTTGAGGGGATCTTTTTTTTTTTTTTTTTGAAAGGGGGTATGAATGATTGTTTTCTTAGATTTTCAATGAACGAGTTTATCTATATTTTTTTTTGGGGGGGGGTTGAATGACAGTTTATAAGAATGATTTTTATATGAATGTGTTTTATGATTGGCAGTTTATAAGAATGATGTTTTTCTAAATGAATTTTCAAGAGTTCTTAGGATGAATGAGTCTTGTATGATTAATTTTATGTGTGTATGAAAGACATGTTTTCTATACATTATACATTCACACACACAAACCAAAATAGGTTAATTACAGAACCCTAGGAAACAGTAAAGAAGAAATCAATTAGGAAATATAGGAAGGAATCAGGACATTGTAGACTAATTACACACACACACACACACACACACACCACACACACCACACACACACACACACACACACACACACACTCACCCACGCCGCCTCCTGATTGGTTGTTTCCCCGCTCCATGTCCCGTTGGCGCGCGTCGCTTCCAACCAATTTCGCATCGATCTTGTTTTGTTCGTGTTTGAGACGAGTCGAATTTCTACTTCCAATTCGTTTTCTCTTAATTTCTTTTCACCTTTCCTTTTTTGGTATGTCAGTTTCTTTTTTATTTTTCTCTTTGTATTTGGGTTTTTCGGTCTTTTGGTATTTGTTGATTTTTCGTTTTCCCAACTTTTACATTTACTTTTCCCTTTCTTACTCTTTTTGTATGTGAAGTTTTTTTTCATTTTTTCCCTCCTTTGAATGTGTTTGTTTTTCTCCTTTTCTTTTTCTCAGGGATATATTTCGGTGGATTTTAATATTTTTTTCGTATTTTTATTCATATTTACGTTTTCCTTTCATACTTCAAGTACAAATGGGTTTTTTTCCTACTCTCTGCATGTGATTTTGGATATTTTTTCTCTCATTTTCTACTCTGGCAAACTTTTTAATAATTTTTCTATGGTCTTTTATTTTCCTTACATTTTTTAGGACAAATTTCACAGCTCTACAAATCCCCATATTAATTCATTTCACACGCGACTTACTTCCTCTAGTTTCTCCCTACATATTTTTTTTCCTTCCACTTTTTTTTCCACGTGCTCGATTTTCAATACTTCCAATTCCTGCCCCGTTAATTGATTTTCTTTTTTTTCTTTTTTACTTTTTCTCTCGTTTCGTAAAAGTTTAATATCTTGCGGGGTCTGACTTTCATCTCATACGGTCCAAATTTTTATCCATTTTATATCGAAAAGAATTATAACTGCGTGGAAAAACGATACGAGCGAGAACGAGAGAGAGAGAGAAGGGGGGGTAAAGAGAGGGGGCAAGGTGTCGTATATTATAAGGCGGTGTCAGGGAGTGAGAAAGGTGACATGACTCTTGCCTTAAGTTGGCGGGAGGTGACGAAGGGAGCGGGGCAGGGCGGGAACAGGGAAGGGAGGGAAGGGAGGGAGAGAAGAGGAAGGAATTGAATTAAAGAGGGAATGGCGACGGAGGGAAATAAAGGGAGGAAGGAAGTCGGTAAAAGTGGAAAGGTAGGAAAATGGAAGAGGGGAAAGAAAGAGGGGATGAAGAGAGGGAGAAAGGAAGGCGGGAAAGTTGGAGGGGCATAAAGCTGGAAGAGAGAGAGGTAAAGAAGGAGGAAGTTAAAGGAGGAAAGAGGAAGGAATTGAATGAAAAATGGAAATGGTGGCAGATGGAAATGAAGGGAGGAAGAAAGGAAGGCGGGAAAGATGGAAGTGAAGGAAAATGGAAGTGGGTGAGAACAGGAATGGGAAAGAAGGAGGAAAGGTAGGAGGGGAAAGAGGTATGAATTAAAGAGGGAAGGGTGGTAGATTGAAATAAAAAATAATACGGTGGAAGGAAAATGGGAACAGGAGAAGAGAAGAAATATGGAGGAGGATGAGGGAAGGAAAGAAGAGGGAGAAAGTAAAGGAAGTTTGGCGGGAATAGGCAGGGAAAGAATAAAGGAATGAAGGAGGGCGAAAGAGTGGATGGGAAGGAAGGAGAAGTATAGAGAGGTAGAAGGAAAGACTGAAGGTGGGTAGCAGTAACGAAAGAAGAAAAGAAAGGATGAAGGTGAAAACGTGGAAGAAAAGGAAAAGAGTTGAGGGAAAAAAGGAGGAAAACAAGAAAAAAGAAAGAGAAGGAATTAGAAGGAGTAAAACAGCGGGAATGATGAAGGAGAAGAAAGGAAGGATGGAAGGAGGGAAGGAAAAAACGAAAGAAAACTTGAAAACTGAACACATTACAACATTACAGCGGGCTTCTTTTTTTTCATTATTGTTTTCTCTTTTTTTTTTTTTTCCTTGAACTGTTTCCTTTACAGCAAAAAAAAGTATCAATACTGGCCAATAATAACGAAATTTAAACCGTCATCAAGAGCTAAAAAAAAGTAGTTATTAGGACGTCCATCGTAAAAGACTCATATAAAAACTAAATCTCAAATAATACATCAATGAAAAAAAAATTGATATATGATAATGAAGAAAAAGTACAAATTAATCACAACATCTATATGAAGCTAATTAATTTCCCGTACGAGGAGACTTATACGAAAAGAGAAAAAGGAAATACAGCGTCTTCGGGTACCGCCGCGGCGGAAAGCTGCGTTGCGGAACAAAGAGGATGAAGGAGGCGAAAGCTGCTTACGACGCCATCTAGGGGGAAAAATAGTTCCTAATCCCCTTAACAAAGAAAACGGGGAGACGAAGAAACAGCGGGCGATAACGGAAAACCTGGCGAATGGTGGAAGGTATAACAGAAGTAGATTGATAAGTAAGTAATAAGAAAAGTTAATGAATGTGCCGAAAAAAATAATGAAAATGAAAAAGAACACGCAAAATTAAAAATGTAGAAGAAGAAGAAGAAGAAGAAGAAGAAGAAGAAGAAGAAGAAAAAGAAGAAGAAGAAGAAGAAGAAGAAGAAGAAGAAGGAAGATAAAAAGAAGAGAGAGAGAGAGAGAGAGAGAGAGAAATTCCCCTCTGATTCTCACCTCCCAGGTAATATCCACCAATCAACACCTTCTGAAGGAGAGAGGGAGGGAGGAACCGAAGGAGGAATGGAAGGAAGGAGAAGGCAATAAAGAGAAGAAGAAAGGAAGAGGAGTAACGTGAAGGAGGGAGAAAGAGAGGAAGACAGAGAGGGAGGAAGAGGACAGAAAGGAGAAAGGAGGGATAGATAAAGTGAAGAAATGAGGAAGAGGAGAGGATGAAAGAGGGAGAGAGGGGGAGCGAGGAAGGGAAGGAAGCAGGAGAGGGAGGACACGTGATCACAAAGCATTCCTAATTGACAATAACGTATGACCTCTGAGAATATAAGGTGAGCGCAGGTGAGCTACGGGCAGGTGAGGGGAGGGGAGGGGAAGAGAGGTGAGCTGAAGTGAGGAGATGAAGTGAATTGAAGTTAAATGAGGTAAAGAGAGAAGTAGAGGTGGTGAGGTGAAGTGAAGTGAAGAGAAGAGAGGTAAGGTGAGGTGAAGTGCAATGAAGTTGAGTGGAGGTTAGGTGAGCACAGGAAAGTTGAGATGAGGTCATGTCAGGAGAGGAGAGATGAGCTGAGTTGAAGTGAGGTCACAGCCACATCAACGTCCTCTTATGACCAATTTGCTCTCTCTCTCTCTCTCTCTCTCTCTCTCTCTCTCTCTCTCTCTCTCTCTCCCACACCCACACACACACATTCACATTCACCTTCACCCTCACCCTCACCCTCGCTCTCTCTCTCTCTCTCTCTCTCTCTCTCTCTCTCTCTCTCTCTCTCTCTCTCACCCACACCCACACCCACACCTTCACCCTCACCCGCACTCTCCCTCTCTCTCTCTCTCTCGGAGCCAATCACACCTGGCGTTTGCCTAATTACGAGCAAACACACCTGAGCCTAACTCTTTAATTAGCGCCACTTGTCACTGCAGCGGGGGTCAGTGCAGGTATCAGGAGGAGTAATTAAGGGCATGATTACCGTGGGCCACCTGGCGATGTTTGGCACAGGTGATTATTAGGCAGGTGAGTCGGCGGATAATGAACTGCAGCGGAGGTGATCAAGATTGTTTTATTATCCTTTTTTTATTTTTTTCGTTTTTTTTTAGGTCTACTTTTCAGATTGTCTTGATGGGATAGCGTGTTGTGAGTACCATCATTTTGCTTATTTTATTCGGTTCTCATTATTTCTTTTTGTTTTACTGTTTTTTGTTCGTCCTTCGGTTTGAGTGTTGCGAGTATTATCAGTTTTCTCCTTTGTTTTTGTTTTCTGTCTTTGCTTTATTTATTCACTATATTAATTCACCTCTTAGTGTTCGTGTTGCAAGTTTCATGATTTTCCTCCTTGTTTTCTGTTTTCGCTATTTCATTTCACTATATTTTTTTCATTTCTTGGTATGTCTCTTTCCTTTCCCTTCCCCTCCCTTCCCATCCCATTCTTTTCCATCGCATCTCTTCCTATCCCCTCCCTTCCCAACCCATCCCCTTCCAACCCTTCCCTTCCCAACCTTTCCCTTCCCTTTCCTTCCCATCCCATCCCTTTCCATCGCATCCCTTCTTATTCCTTCCCTTTCCAACCCATCCCTTCCCTCCCTTTCCTTCCCATCCCTTCCCTCTCAACCCATACCCTTCCCTACCCATCCCTTTCCTTTCTCAATTTTCATTTCACACTTTATATTCACTTTTTGCTCCGTTACCTTCGCTATTTACTGAGCGAAACGGACTAACAAACTATCGTCGAAGGTCTTTCTTGTTTGTCTTTCATGGATATTATTACTGTTGACTGACCATTTATAGGTGATACGCGCGTGGTGTGTATTCAGCAGCTTAATTAATGTACGGTTGTTATGCATAAAATATTTGCGCTATATATCATGCACGTGTTGGCTTAGGAAAGTATTTATAAGACTCAATTTGGCGTGTTTGTTTCCATTAAAATTATAGCTTTATTTTCTTCTGTCCTTTTCTATTTAATCTTCATTCATCATCTTTTTCGATCCTTCCTCTATCTTTCTTTATTTTGTATTGTGATATATCCTTCCTATTCCTGTTCTTCCATCTGTTCTTTCAGATAGGTAGGCGGTGGCTGAAGCGGTAGCGTGCTGGGCCCACATTTACCACGTGATGGACGGCACGGGTTCGAATCCCCACGCTACCACCTCGGATGTTTCAGTCACCGTCGAGTGGCTTAAAACTACCCACATGCTGTCCTGAAGACCATCCATCAACCCGGACTCTAGAGGAAGCCGTCAAAGAATCAAAAACGAGTTCCGGGGGGCAACATGAGCCAAGAGAAGATGGCGCCATTATAAACACTTGCCTGCGCCAAGACGGGCTGGGGCCGAATACCATCCAGGCCCCTCAAGCAACCCTACCGGCGCAATAGGCAGAGACGTAAAAAAAAATAATAATAAATAAATAAATAAATAAACATATCTTCCTTTCCTTCTTTCTTACAACCTTCTTCATAACCCAATTTTTATCCTTATTTTATCGTTCTTTACTTGGTTTGGTGATTTATCCTTCCTACTAATATTCTTCCTTCATTTCTCACTTCTCTTTCAGTCCTTTCCTCCTTCCTCCTATTACACTCATTTACCATTATCAGTTTAAATATTTATCTTGTCTTCCCTTGTTTTTTTTTGTGATTTATCCTTCCTACTAATATTCTTCCTTCATTTCTCACTTTTCTTTCAGGCCTTTCCTCCTTCCTCCTATTACATTCATTTATCATAATCAGTTTCAGTGTTCATTTTATCTTCCCTTGGTTTTGTGATTCATCCTTTCTACCTCTGTTCTTCTTTCAACACTGCCTCACCTCCCTAAAATTCCCTCCTTCCTTCTCTATTTCACCTTCGTTTATTATTTTCCCTTTCCATCCATATTCTATCTTTTTGTTCCTTGATATTGTGATTTATTCTTCCTCCTTTTCTTTTTTAGCACAGCGTCTCTCACTCGCTTTCCAGTCCTTCCCTCCTTCTCTATTTCACCTTCGTTTATTATTATCCCTTTCCATTAATATTCTATCTTTCTTTCCTTGATATTGTGATTTATCCTTCCTCCTTCTGTTCTTTTAGCACTGCGTTTCTCACCTCCCTAAAATTCCCTCCTTCCTTCTCTATTTCACCTTCGTTCATTATTATCAGTTTCCATCCATTTTCTATCTTTCTTTCCTTGATATTGTGATTTATCCTTCCTCCCTCTGTTCTTCTTTTAGCACTGCGTTCCTCACCTCCCTTTCGTTCCTTCCCTCCTTTCGCTAATCAACCTTCATACATCATAATCAGTTTTCAGACACATTCCATTGCCTGCCTTTGCTTTTATGATCTGCGCTGTCTACTTCTCCTTCCTTTCATCTGTTTCCGCGTTCCCAACCTCTCAGTCCTTCCCTTCTTCCTCCTTCATTCATCATAATTAGTTTAAAGTCATTCCGTTTTCTGTTCCTCTTATATTACGAGTGTGAACCTGTCTTGTCTCCCTCTGTCTTTTTCCTCTCTATTCGCTTGTTGCTCTTTCTGAAGTCTTCCCTTTCTCATATAGGTAACAAACTTCACTCATAATAGTCAGCTTGTACTAATATCCAACTTCTCTCCTTTGCTTTTAATATTCAATGTGTACACTCCTCCTCCTCCTCCTCCTCCTCCTCCTCCTCCTCCTCCTCCTCCTTCTCATCCTCCTTTTCCTCTTCCTTTTCTTCTATTCCAGTGCTTTTCTGTTCTCAAATCCTCCCTTCTTCTTCTTCTTCTTCTTCTTCTTCTTCTTCTTCTTCTTCTTCTTCTTCTTCTTCTTCTTCTTCCTCCTCCTCCTCCTCCTCCTCTTCCTTCTCTTCTATTCCTGTGTTTCCCTCTTCTCAAATCCTCCCTTCTTTCTCTTCCTCCTCCTCCTCCACTTCCTCTTCCTTCTCTTCTATTCCTGTATTTCTCTCTTCTCAAATCCTCCCTCCTTCCTTCTTCCTTCTCCTCCTCCTCTTCCTTCTCTTCCATTCCTGTGTTTCTCTCTTCTCAAATCCTCCCTTCTTCCTCCTCCTCCTCCTCCTCCTCCTCCTCCTACTCCTCCTCCTCCTCCTCTTCCGGCTCTTCTGTTCCTGTGTTTCTCTCTTCTCAGATCCTCCCTTCTTGCTCCTCCTCCTCCTCCTCCTCCTCCTCCTCCTCCTCCTCTTCCCTCTCTTCTATTCCTGTGTTTCTCTCTTCTCGAATCCTCCCTTCTTCCTCCTCCTTCAGCCTTCATTCATTATAATTGGTTTGTCCTCATATCTCACTTGCCTCGCTTTTATTATCCACTCTGTCCTCCTCCTTGCCATGCCCTTTCCTTATCCTCGTCTGCGTCTTGCTCAAATCCAGCGCCCAATGCCTCCCTATATCCCCATACAAGGCTCATTCATTTCAATTAGTTTACGTTCATATCCCATTTTCTTTCCCTGCTCTTAAATACACGTGTTCCCCCTCCGTACAATGTCTTTCCCTTTCCTGATTCAGCTCTTCCCATATTCCTGTGTTGCATCCCTTCCATCTTTCTCCTTATAATCAACATCATTTATAATAAGTTTCTGGTTACATGTTTTTCCAGTTATTGTTTTTCATGCCAACTCGATTTTCCTCTATATTGTGCATTTGCCTTTCCTCATTCTCCTCTTCCTCTTATCCTGCGTCTTCTCCCTCCCTTCTTTACTTTACAATCTTCATTCATTTTAATTAGTTTGCGATCATATATTATTCTCCTTCCTTGTTTTAAATATATGATCTGTCTTACTCTGAAATATGTCCCCTCTTCCTCCTTTTCCTCCTCCTCCTCCTCTTTCCTCCAATCCTGTGTTTCCCTGTTCTCATTCCCTTCCTTCTACCTCCTTCCACTTCCCTCTTTCAATTCCTCCTTCATTCCTTTTTCTTCTCTCATTCTGATGCTTCCCTCTTCCCTCCTCCTTCCTTAAGTCCACATTCAGTTTCCTTTCTTTCTTTCTCCAATTTTATTCCTCTCCTCTTCCTACCCTTCCTTTATATCAGCGCCTCCTCCCTCCTCAATTTCGCTCTCTCTCTTTCTCTCCCCTACTTTGCCTCCCTTATTTCTCTCTCTTCTCTCCCTTCCTGTTGTACTACCTTTTTTTTCTTTTATAAATCTCCTTTCATTAAGCCTCTCTCTCTCTCTCTCTCTCTCTCTCTCTCTCTCTCTCTCTCTCTCTCTCTCTCTCTCTCTCTCTCTCTCTCTCTCTCTCTCTCTCTCTCTCTCTCTCTCTCTCTCTCTCTCTCTCTCTCTCTCTCTCTCTCTCTCTCTCTCTCTCTCTCTCTCTCTCTCTCTCTCTCTCTCTCTCTCTCTCTCCAAGACTAGGACCTAATCTTAGTGTTTACGCCAGCGGGGTGTTGTTCGTCCCTTCGGCGGGAGTTATTAAAGGAGGATCTTGTGGCCCCGGGGAGTAAGATGGGGAGTAGAGGGGAGTAGGAGGGGAGGCTAAGGTGAGGGTTAAAGGGGGCAGGAAGAGGGGAGGCTGAGGGAATGAGTGAGGGGAGAGGCTAAGGAGTAAGAGGTGAGGAGGAAAAGAAGAGGAGAGTAGGCAAAGGCGGGGAGGAAGAGGGGAGGCTGAGGGAATGAGTAAGGAGAGAAGGTAAGGGGGGTAGTAGGAGAGGAAGGTAAGGCGTGTAGTAGGAGAGGAGGGTAAGGAAGAGAGTAAGAGGGAAGGCTAAGGCGGGGAGTAAGGAAGAGGGGAGACTGAGGGAATGAGCAAGGAGAGAGGGTAAGGCGGGAAGTAGGAGGGGAAGGTAATGGGTGCAGTAGGAGAGGAGGGTAAGGAAGAGAGTAATGGTCGCATTTTAAGACATTTCGGCGCCCAAGAACACATATTTGACAAGGCTTCCGTAGAAGTTGTGGGCATTTCCAATAGTAGTTTTATGACCCTGGTGGTAGTTTGACCCTTCTTCTGAACCATGAACCTGAAGGAACACTCATAAGAACCCGACTGACCCCCTCTTTGACCTTTAGAAATAGCTGATATGAGAAGCGAAAGTGTCTTATAATACCAACCTAAGAGTACTCGGCGATAACGGTGAATAAAGATTTCCATACGTACACAGAGCAAGTGTTTAATATATTCTACAAATTACTTAAGTGTCTGACGATTACATTCAGTCTCAAAAGCAGGCAGCATCGTTATAAACATCCGGTTGTCTCTACTTTCACGTTTCCATATCTTCTTATCCTCCTCCTCCTCCTCCTCCTCCTCCTCCTCCTCCTCCTCCTCCTCCTCCTCCCTCTTTTTCACTTCCACGCCTCCTTTTCCCATAACTCTTTACCTTCAACATATCCTCCTCTCCTCTTGAACCCCACTTGCAAACGTTCCCTTCCTCCTCCTCCTCCTGCTGTTCCTCCTCCTATTCCTCCTCCTCCTCTCATCACTTTCACCCTACTGGCGTATTTCCCCTCCCCCTTTCCAACACACACACACACACACACACACACACACACACACACACACACACACACGCCATTCTTCAAAACATACGCGAGTCCTTCTACGGAACTCAGATTCACTACGCTTCCTTCCTTCCCTTCTTTCCTTCTTTCCTTCCTTCTTTCCTTCCTTCCTTCCTTACCTCTCCCCCCCTCCCTCCTGTCTCCTTCCTTTCCCTTTCCTTCTTCCTCTCTAGTAAATTCCTCATGTGTCTCTTTTAGTTCTTATGTTTTATTTCCTTTGTTATTTAAAGCTTTTTTTCCCCTCCTCCTCCTCCTCCTCCTCCTCAAGAATTTCGTACATACATACAAACACTTTTTTTCTTCTCATTTCCACTTTACCTTCAACGTTTTTTGCTCTCTCTCTCTCTCTCTCTCTCTCTCTCTCTCTCTCTCTCTCTCTCTCTCTCTCTCTCTCTCTCTCTCTCTCTCCCTAACACCAAGTTCCTACCTCGTTTATTTTCTTTTACTTCTGACCCTTTTTGACCCACTAACACGTGTCTATACGCTTCCTCCCTTCCTTTATTTCCCTCCAAAACGCTGCTAATTTTAGTTTTTATATTCGTATTCTTTTGGGTTTTTTCGTTTCCTTCTTTTTTTGTTTTCTTTTTTTAGTTTTTTTGTTTTTCGTTTTCTTCTTTTTCCTTTTCTTCTTTTTCGTTTTCTTTTTCGTTTTCTTCTTTTTCGTTTTCCTCTTTTTCGTTTTCTTCTTTTTCGTTTTGTTTTTCGCTTTCTTCTTTTTCTTTTTCGTTTTCTTCTTTTTCGTTTTCCTATTTTTCGTTTTCTTCTTTTTCGTTTTGTTTTTCGTTTTCTTCTTTTTCGTTTTCGTTTTCGTTTTCTTCTTTTTCGTTTTCGTTTTCTTCTTTTTCGTTTTCTTTTTCGTTTTCTCCTTTTTCGTTCTCATCTTTTTCGTTTTCTTTTTCGTTTTCGTTTTCATTTTCTTTTTCGTCTTCTTTTTCTTCTTTTCTTCATCTTCTTCTTTTTTTCTTCTTTTTCTTCTTTTTTTGTGTTGTTTTAGTTCTTATTTTTGCTCTTGTTCTTGTTCTTTCTGTTATTTTTCTTCTTCCTCATATTTTTTTTGTTCTTGTGTTCTTGATATTCTTTTTCTTCTTATTATTATTATAGCTAAAGTATTTCTTGTAGATATATTAAATTATTCTTCTTTATTTCTCTTTTACTTCTTTTTCTTCTTCCTCTTCCAGTTCTTCTTCCCTTCCTTTCTTGCTTTATTTCGCTAACCCAACAGACATTTATACCACTCCCTTACCTTTCTCTTTTTTCCCCTTAGCTTATCTACTCTATTTCTATTTCTCGTTTACTTCTTCTTCTTCTCCGTCTTCGTCTTCCCGTTTTTTTTCCATTCCTTGCTGTCTTTATTTCGCTAACCTAACAGACATTTATACCACTCCTTTAACTTTCTCTTTTTTCCCCTTAGCTTATCTACTCTTTTTCTTTATTTTCTTCTTCTTCTCCGTCTTCGTCTTCCCGTTTTTTTTCCATTCCTTGCTGTCTTTATTTCGCTAACCTAACAGACATTTATACCACTCCTTTAACTTTCTCTTTTTTCCCCTAAGCTTATCTACTCTTTTTCTATTTCTCGTTTACTTCTTCTTCTTCTTCTTCTTCTTCTTCTTCTTCTTCTTCTTCGTCTTCCTCTTCCCGTTTTTATTCCATTCCTTGCTGGCTTTATTTCGCTAATCTAACAGACATTTATTTCTCTTATTTCCCCTTACCTTATCTACGTTCCCCTCCACCTCCTCCCTTTGCACCTTCCCTTCCCTACCATTTATTTTCCCTTTCACGTGTCTATACGCTTCCTCTCTTCCTTTATTTCCCTCCAATACGCCACTACTCTGTTTGTTTGTTTTCGTTTTCTTCTTTTTCGTTTTACCTTACCTCCCCTCCCCTGAGCTTCCCATCGTCTCTACCCAACTTCCCTTCCTTTTATATTTCCATGGACAATTTTTTCTACTATTTTACTATTTTCTTATTTTTTTTTATTTTTCGTCTTTTTTCTTCTTTTTCTTTCTTCCCTAACAAACATACATACTAACATTTCCTTCCTTAGCCACGCACCTTTTCTTAAACGTCTTCTTTCTCCTCTTCCTCCTCTTCTTCCTCCTTCTCCTCCTCCTCCTACTACTACTCCTTGTTTTTCTTCTAATATTTTTCCATACAAAAACACATACACATCCTTTCCTTCCTCTTACCTTCCCTATCTAAGCTCCTCCTCCTCCTCCTCCTCCTCCTCCTCCTCCTCCTCCTCCTCCTCCTCCTGCCTTCCTACCTCATTGCAGTCATTCACACTTTCCTAAGAACCCGAGAAGCCTCACCACCACCACCACCACCACCATCACCACCACCACCACCACCGCCGCCACTTCCACCACACAACAAAACCCCGCCATAACAAATCCTTCGATATATACATAGAGGGCGCCACACTACGCCATAATCTCAAGGTATTACAAACGCTACCGCCCCCCCCCCCTCTTCCCTTGCCCCCCCACCCCCTACCACCCTCTCAACAGTATCTTACACCCCACTCTCTCCCCCCCTCTCTCTCTCTCCTTCTCTCCCGTCGTAAACATGTCTCCCCGCCCCCTCCTCTTCTCTCTTCCCCTCCTCTCTCTCCCCTCTATTCTACACTACTCGTTCCTCTTCATTTTCTGTTATCACATCGTTTCTCGTTTTTCCTCCTCTTCCTTTTCCTTTTTTCCCTTATTCTCTTGTTTGTACCGCTTTCTTCTTTCCCATTTTCTTTCCTCTCCTTATCTTTCCTTTCTTTTCCTCTTCCTCAGTTCTCCTCCTTTTCCTTTCCTCTCCTTTACTGCACTTCCTCTCTATACAACTCCTATACCTTCCTTTCCCTTACCTCCCCTCCTTTCCCATTTCTTTCCTATTTACACAACTCATTTCCTTCCTTCCTCCCCCTCACCTTCCTACCCTTCACTCCCTTCCTTTGCCTTCTCCTTCCCTTTCATTCCCTTCCCTTCCCTCCCTTTCTTCCTCATTATGTGTTCCTACCTTACCTCCCCTTCCCTTTACTTTGTCTCTCTGCACACCTTCCATTCCCTTCCCTTCCCCTTATTTCCCTTTCCGTCACCTCCCCTCCCTTTCCCTTCCTCTCTACACACCTTCCTTCCCCCCTCGTTTTCCTTCCCTTTCCTTGCCTTCCCCACCTTCACCTCCTCTCTTTGCACCTTCCCTTCCCTACCATTTATTTTTCCTTATTTCCCCTTACCTCCCCTCCCCTCACCTTCCCATCCTCTCTACCCACCTTCCCTCCCTTCCTTCCTTACCTTCTCCCTCCTTTCCTTCCCTTCCCGGAACGTTGCAGACACACACTTTTATGGCAATGTAAGTGGGGGGCTGGAAGCTGTAAATATAAGTTAAGAGCCCTACATATTCGCGGATAATGTTAGCGTACTTAAACGCCCACTTATTTGCATGCTTCAGGCGCTACCGTGAGTGCGTGGAGGAGGAGGAGGAGGGGGTGATGGTGATGGAGGAAGAGGAGGAGGAGGAGGAGAGGAGATGATGATGATAGTGGCGTAGGAGGAGGAAGAAATTGAGGAGGAGTAAGCAGGAAAACTGGTATGCGTAAAAGACGAACCAAAACAAGTAAGGAAGGAAGGAAGACGAGGAGGAGGAGAAGGACAAGGAAGAAAAGGACGAGGAAGACAAGGAGTAGGACGAGGACGAAGATGAGGTCGAGAACGAGGGAGGGAGGGACGAGGAAAGAAGAGGAAGAGGAGGAAAAAGAAGAGGAAAAGATAATGATGTTAGTAGTGCGTAGGAGTAGGAGGAGGAGCAGCAAGAAGAAAAATGAGAATAGGGCCAAAAAAGTAAAATAAATAGGTAGGAAGGAAAAAAGAACGAAGATTAGGATAAGCATAAGAAGAAATAGAAGAGAATATTGATGATGCATATGGAGAGAGAGAGAGAGAGAGAGAGAGAGAGAGAGAGAGTAACATAAGAAGAGATAACAAGAGATGGCAAATAAGACTTAAGACGAAAAAGAAAAAAAAATTACGAAGAGAAGAAGCATCAACTGGAGGAAGGAAGAAAGGAAAAAAAGAGGAGTGAAGAAAGGAAGGAAGAAAATAAAGAAAATGGAAAGAGAGAAAGAAAGAAAATAAGAAATAGAGAAAGGAAGGAGGGAAGGAAAATAGGAAGAAAGGAGAAAATGAAGGAGGGCAGAAAAGAAGGAAGGAAGGAAGGAAGGAAGGAGGGTAGGAAAAAAGAAAGAAAGAAAGAAAGAAAGAGAAAATTAAAGAAAAAGGAAGAAAATAGAAAAAAAGTAAAAATGAAAAGAATGAAAGAAACAGAAAAGAAAAGAAGAAAGAAAGGAAGGAAGGAATTAAGAAAAAAAGAAAGAACGAAAAGAAAAATGGAAGGAAGGGAAGAAGGAAGGAAAAAAGAAAGAAAACGAAGCAGGTGTGAGTGTAAGGGTTGAAGGGCAGGTAAAGAGCGTCAGGTAAGGACAGGTGAGGGGAAGGTGAGAGCAGGTGAAGCCGTAAAGAAGGGAAAGTGGTTAGCGGAGGAAAGGTGTGGAGGAGAATGGAAGGAGAAAGGTAATGAACGCACCGGGGGGAGACAGGTGTGAAAGAGGTAAAGAAAAAAGGGAACAAAATTTAAATGAAAGAAAATTATATGAGGCAAGAAATGAGAGAAAATGAAAAAGTCTGAGGGGGAAAAGGGAATGAATGGAAATTAAAGAAAATGAAAATGAAAGGAGACGAGGAAGGAAAGGAAATGAAAAAGTATAAGGAAAAAAGAGGGATAGAATGAAAATGAAAGAAAAGTATATGAGGCAAGAAATGAAAGAAAGTGAAAAAGTTTGAGGGGGAAAAGAGAATGAATGGAAATTAGAGAAAATGAAAGGAGGCGAGGAGGGAAAGGAAAGGAAAAAGTATAAGGAGAAAAAGGGATAGAATGGAAATGAAAGAAAATTAAAAGAGGTAAGAAAGGAGAGGTAATGAAAGGTAAGAAAGAAAGCCCAGGTAAAGGTAGGAAACGAGAAACGGAAAGAGGCAAGAAAATACAGATAATGAAGGAGATAAGGAAAAAAGGAAAAGAATGAAAATGAAAGCAATGAAAAGAGGCAAGAAAGGCATCAAAATAAAGAGACGAAAATGGTAACGAAAGGTAAGAAGAGAAGGCAAAAAAAAAAAAAAGAAATGGAATGAGGCAAAAGAATAAAGGTAATGAAGAGGCAAAAGGAAAATCAGGAAAATAAGGTAACAGAAAGGAAAGGAAAATAAAGGAAAGGATTGGAAAAGAAGAAGTAAAAGATGCAAGGAAACAAAGACAGGTGATAAGAAGGTAAGGTAAGGAAGAGAGAGGAAGTAGAAGGAAAAGAAAGGAGAATGAAAAGAGAAGAAATGGAAATAAATAAAGGAAAGGAAATAATACGAGAAAGAACAAAGTTAATAAGGAGTGGCAGAAACCCTCTACATAAAAACAGAAATTGACCCCTCTTTCGGCCACCTCTTTGGATTATTTTTAGAAGCAACGAGTAGCGGGCTTTTTTTATTATTGTTTTCTTTTTTTGTGCCCTTGAGCTGTCTCCTTTGTTGTAAAAAAAATAATCTCAAGTCTCCCATTAATCAAGAAAGGATAAAAAGCACAGGAAAGTAAGTTAATTCTCCCTTCACCGTCGCAGAGAGAAAGCAAATTAATATCAATGGGGCGGTCATCCCTTTAACATCATTTTTGTTGTCCTGTTTTTTTTACATGGAGGAAAACCGCCAGCAATGTGTTACTTTTCTATGCAATTCCAAATAACTGTAATTACACATATTCTTGCCTTTACTGACCTCTTTTTCGCCTCTTCTTTACCTTTATTTTCACATTTCTTTTTGTTTCTCTTTTCCTATCTTTACCTGGTCTTTTTTCTCACCTTTCGTTACCTCTTTATTTTACTTCCAAAAAGAATATGAAGCAAGAATATGACGTTTTTTTTGTCCTTTAATTGATACCAACGATGGTTTCTACATTCAAATTTTAATTTTATCTTTCACTTCCCACCGACTTTGATTATTTCTTTCACTTCCCAAAAGAATATAAAGCATGACTAAGAAATTTCTTTTTAAATAATATCAACAATGATTTCTAAATTTAAATCCAAAATCTCTAATGTACGTTTCGCTTTAATGTTCTTTTCGCAAGCTACACAACATTACACGCGCGCCAGAAATAGAATTCGCCGAAGCATTTGGAAAAAAAATAACTTCAATGAGTTTATATCTTCACATTCAACAAACCTCTGGCAACGGAATTTGTCGAAAGCTACGGAAAATCATTTAACTGTGTGTGTCATTTCTGAGCGTTCATTTAACATATATTTACTTATTTCTATTTTTTCTATCATCTATGTTCGTCTAAACTCGTCAAAATGTATACATGTAAAAACATTTATCTCGAATCGTCTCTCCATTCATCTATTTTTCTGTAAGGGCGTCCATTTCCCAGTCTCTCAATTTTTCTAAGTTACTTTATGATCCACTTTATGATCGCCTCCACAGCCTAAAGAACGTTAGAAATTTAATCGTCGAACAGAAAAACAAGAGCATTCATTTCCCTGCCTCTCATTAATTCTAAGTAACTCTCAGATCCACTGTATTACCGTTTTAACCGCCTACAGAACGTTAGTCATGGAATTCGTCGCAACATATGGAAAAAACACTTCTCTTTCGTTTCTATCTGAACATTAATTTCCCCGACTCTAAATTATTTCCAAGTTACTCCCTGATCCTTTATATTACCGTTTTCACCGCCTACAGAACGTTAGTAATGGAATTCGTCGCAACATATGGAAAAACACTGATCTCTTACGTTTCTATCTGATCAATCTCCCCGACTCTCAATTATTTCCAAGTTACTCCCTGATCTTTTGTATTACCATTTTCACCGCCTACAGAACGTCAGTAATTGGAATAAACAGTAATCTCTCTTTCTGTCAGAGCATCAATTTCCCCGACTCTCAATTAATTCCAAGTTACCCCTGATCCTTTATATTACCGTTTTCACCGCCTACAGAACGTCAGCAATTGGAAAAACAGTAATCTATCTTTCTGTCAGAGCATCAATTTCCCAGACTCTCAACTCTTTCCAAAATACTCTTTGATCCACTATACTACCGTTCTCACCTCCTATATAACGCTAGTAATGGAATTCGTTACGACATGAAAAAAATAATAATCTTTCTTTCTGTCAGAACATCAATTTCCCCGACTCTCAACTCTTCCAAAATTACTCTTAGATCCACTATACTACCGTTTTCATCTATATAACGCTAGTAATGGAATTCGTTAAGACATATGAAAAAAAACAATAATCCCTCTCTCCATCTATCAGAGCATCCTTTCCCAGCCTCTAAATTACTTCCAAGCTACTCCAAGATCCACTATATTATTGCCCCTACCGCCTTCGGAACGTTAGTAATGGAATTCGTCGCAACATATGGAAAAACATTCATCTCTGTTTGTTTCTCTCCGAGCATCCATTTCCCTCCCCCCGACGCGGCTATTTATCTCTCAGTTGCGTTCATTCTCCTTTTATCTGTCTGTCGCTCGACCCCACTGGATGGAGAGAGAGAGAGAGAGAGAGAGAGAGAGAGAGAGATAAGTTCCTACCGTCAAGAGCTTCGCCACAGCCATTATGTCTCCTGCCACCACGAGTAATACCCTAATGTTTCTCTCTCTCTCTCTCTCTCTCTCTCTCTCTCTCTCTCTCTCTCTCTCTCTCTCTCTCTCTCTCTCTCTCTCTCTCTCTCTCTCTCTCTCTCTCTCTCTCTCTCTCTCTCATAATTTCTCCATCTGTTTCTTTCCTTACAACCAGACTGGGCAGACCAAGAAATGAAAGTTGCACTGGCTTGGAAAAAAGAAAAAGCAAAACACAAAATCAAAATCAAATTCACTAATTCAAGGCACAGGAACAAGGCGCCTCACTAACCGGCCTGGGATTGTAAGAGAGCTGAGAACTGAGCTGCTGCCTGAACACACCGACACGCTAGACAACAGCAATAAAACTCTCAATACAGAAAAGAATCAATGAAAACTAATACAATCAACCATCATTTAGACAATATTAAAATACATCAATGCCAAACTAGTAGATCAATGCAAGACTAATATATCGGAGCATCCATATAAAATTGACGCAAAAGATCGATATAACACGAATAAAATACAATAATACTACACTAATGCATCGATACTAACTAAAACATCCAAGCAACACTAACACAACACATTCACACAACAAAAAAATAAAAATAAAATGTACTCACCAATCACAGAAGACGACGGACGGAAGAACTTGCTTAACTTGATGGTCGCCAGACAATTCACATAGGCCTACTCCACAGGAACTCACCAGGAGACCTTTCACCATAGATCCCCCCTTCAAAAATCAGCCCCTGGGATTCTAAATGTCATGCCACACCCCATGTTGCGTCTCCTATGGCACCTCAATCATTCCAGGGGGGTTAGTCAGGGCAATCCAATTCTTTCTCACGTTTTTCAAAGCATCCAAGTCCTTGTTCTTTAAATGTTTGTTAGTTGAAGCACTTTTCATGTTATCAATGCACCACTTGCCCTCTGTTCTATGTTCTCACTTTGTTCTCTGTTCTCACTAGCACCTTCACTTCAGTAACCTTTATCGTCCCTTAGATACCACTGGCTAAAAAATACCATCGTCCTTGTACTTTTCCCTTATATGTAACGGAGATGAGCACCTAGGCCACGCGCAGCAATAACGTATGCCCCCAACTTTCTTTTACTTTCCTTCTTCTTTATTGGGTGATGGCGGAGGCGTCACGAGGGCCCATTAAAGCCTTCAGCGCCTCCCTCGGCCAGGCGTCGCGGGCGTCTTTACAAAGTCGCGCCGTCCCCGGGCTGACGCGTATTAGTGGTTTCTTCTCACGCCTCATGTATCGACGTCCGGGGAGGGATGGCGCGGGGAGTGTGTGAGAGTGTCTGTAAGTGTGTGTGTGTTTCCATGGGACTCAGGAGCTTCAGTGTCAGTGTCAGTAAGTCACTTCCGGGGATCAGATTCCTTTGGTCTGAAATATAAGAGAGAAAAACTATTAGAATCAACAGAGGGTATGGGCGTAGGTATAGAAAAGAGATAGATCATTATAATTAACAAGGAGAAAATGAGCGTTACATATAGGAAAGGACACATAGCATTAAATTATACGGAGAAAAAGCATTAGAATAACACAGGAATAAGTAATAACCATCATGAATATAAGAAAAAAAACATATTAATAGGAATAAGACAGAGCGTTAGAATATAGGAACAGAGTATTAGGATATAAAGACAGAAAACCAGTAGTATGGCGTACATGTGAGCATTAGCAAATAGGACAGGAAAGAATTTAAATATAAGAGAAAGGAACACGAATTCGAATAGATATCAAAGAAAAAGCATAAAAAAAGTTCAGTTTAGTTTGCCTTCCTGTGAACTCTTTCTCTCCTAATCTTTTCTCTCTCTCTCTCTCTCTCTCTCTCTCTCTCTCTCTCTCTCTCTCTCTCTCTCTCTCTCTCTCTCTCTCTCTCTCTCTCTCTCTCTCTCTCTCTCTCTCTCTCTCTCTCTCTCTCTCTCTCTCTCTCTCTCACACACACACACACACACACACACACACACACACACTCACAAAAGGCCAAGATCAAAGGCATCCATCTCTTCTTAAAGCAAAATGTGAAAAAAAAGACCGGAGGAAAAATAAAAGTACAAACAAACAAAAACCGCCTTTGACGCGCCACGCCTTTGACCTGCGATTCCTGTGGTGACCTATAATGACCTGACCTCACCTGACATGACCTCACCTGATATTCACCCTCGTAGCGTTACCCCTACCACACAAAATGACCTTACGAGTAAAAGTCAGGAAGGGTTTTAAACTTTTATGAGAGAGAGAGAGAGAGAGAGCGTTCATTATGGTACAATTTTTAGGTGGAAATTAATCCGTTTCTGATCTCTCTCTCTCTCTCTCTCTCTCTCTCTCTCTCTCTCTCTCTCTCTCTCTCTCTCTCTCTCTCTCTCTCTCTCTCTCTCTCTCTCTCTCTCTCTCTCTCTCTCACCCTTCCATTTTGTTATATTCCTCTATTCTCTCCACACACCGTCCCACTTCCCTCTTTTCTCTCTTTTTTTCATCTTTTATCTTCGTCACATGTTTGTTCCCAATTCCTTCACTCCTTCATTCGTTCGTTCATTCCTTCCATTCTTCCTTCCCTTCCTTTACTTCCTCCCTTCCCAACGTTTATTCTCTCCTTCAGTCATTCACTTTTTCCTTCCTTAATACTATTCCTTATTTATTTCCTTCCTCTTTCTCCTCACATCTGCTTTCCTCTTCCCGTTCTCCCTTCTTTGTCTCCCTCCTTCGTAACTTTCATTAATTTTCCCTTCTTTATTCCTTCCTTCCTCTCCACTACTTTCTTTATCACTCTCAAGATTAATATTCTGTTGTGTGGCGGCGGCGGCAGAGGAGGAGGAAGAGGAGGAGGAGGAGGAGGAGGAGGAGGAGGAGGAGGAGGAGTGTTGGTGATGGTAGGGATAAGAAATATTTTAAAAGAGTACAAGGAGAGAGAGAGAGAGAGAGAAGGTAAGATGGACCCGTAAGAGGGAGAGGAGCTTTGTAATGAGACGAGGAAGATATGAAAGGAAGGAGAAGATTGTATGAAGGAAGAAGAAGAAGAACAAGAAGAACAAGAAGAACAAGAAGAACAAGAACAAGAACAAGAACAAGAAGAACAAGAACAAGAAAAAAAAGATTGAAGAAATAATTGAAAGAAAAAAAGAGAAAAAAGGATGACTTAAAATAGATAGGAAGAAAAGGAGATAGGGGAAATGTCCTACCATCTACCCCTCCTTCCTTTCCTCCCCCTTTTCCTTCCCCCCCCCGAGAGGGCTGAGAAGTGAGGGAAATGGCCAATATCTCGTGATTTACGTGGTGGCGACATAAAAGTGCCAACCCACACCTTCATGCCACCTCCTTCCCTCCCTCCTTACCTTCCTTCCTTACCTCGTTCCCTCCTTCCCTTCCTCCTTTCTCTCCTTCCCTCCCTCCTTACCTTCCTTCCTTACTTCGTTCCCTCCTTCCCTTCCTCCTTTCTCTCCTTCCTTCCCTCCTTACCTTCCTTCCTTACTTCGTTCCCTCCTTCCCTTCCTCCTTACCTTCCTTCCTTACTTCGTTCCCTCCTTCCCTTCCTCCTTACCTTCCTTCCTTACCTCGTTCCCTCCTTCCCTTCCTCCTTTCTCTCCTTCCTTCCCTCCTTACCTTCCTTCCTTCGTTCCTCCTTCCCTTCCTCCTTACTCTCCTTCCTTCCCTCCTTCCCTTCCTCCTTTCTCTCCTTCCCTTCCTCCTTACCTTCCTTCCTTACTTCGTTCCCTCCTTCCCTTCCTCCTTACCTTCCTTCCTTACCTCGTTCCCTCCTTCCCTTCCTCCTTTCTCTCCTTCCCTTCCTCCTTACCTTCCTTCCTTACTTCGTTCCCTCCTTCCCTTCCTCCTTTCTCTCCTTCCTTCCCTCCTTCCCTCCCTCCTTACCTTCCTTCTTTAGTTCGTTATCTCCTTCCCTTCCTCCTTTCTCTCCTTCCTTCCCTCCCTTCCTTACCTTCCTTCCTTACCTCGTTCCCTCCTTCCCTTCCTCCTTTCTCTCCTTCCTTCCCTTCCTCCCTCCTTCATTTCTTTCCTTCCCCATTTCCTTTCCCTTCCTATCGCAGTTTTTTTCTTCTCTTTCCTTACATTCCTTCCTTACTTCGTTCCCTCCTTCCCTTCCTCCTTTCTTTCCTTCCTTCCCTCCTTCCCTCCCTCCTTACCTTCCTTCCTTACCTCGTTCCCTCCTTCCCTTCCTCCTTTCTCTCCTTCCTTCCCTCCTTCCCTCCCTCCTTACCTTCCTTCCTTACCTCGTTCCCTCCTTCCCTTCCTCCTTTCTCTCCTTCCTTTCCTCCTTCCTTTCTTTCCTTCCCCATTTCCTTTCCCTTCCTATCGCAATCTTTTTCTTCCCTTTCCTTACCTTCCTCCTTATCTCCTTCCTTCCTTCCCTCCCTCCTTGCCTTTTTATTCTTCCTTGCCTCCTCCTCCTTCCCTTTATATTCTCCCTCCTTTCATTCGTTCTTATCTTCATCTCTCTCTCTCTCTCTCTCTCTCTCTCTCTCTCTCTCTCTCTCTCTCTCTCTCTCTCTCTCTCTCTCTCTCTCTCTCTCTCTCTCTCTCTCTGACACCGACGAAGTATCATTCCTCCTCCTTTCCTCTCCTTTGTTTCTCCTCCTCCTCTTCCTCTTCCTCCTCCGTCTATTTTTCTCTGTCTCCTCTCCTCTCTCCCGTATCCTCAGCCACTGCAACAAAGCACCTTCTCTCCCTCTCTCTCTCTCTCTCTCCTTCCTTTTTTTTCTTCTGTCTCATCATTTCACCTCCTTTACTTTTTTTCTCCTCTCTCTCTTTATCTCCTTCTTAACCTGTCTCTACCTTTTCTTCTCTCTCTCCTCTCTCTCCTTTGTTGGGACGCCCGAAGCCCATATGACGTAATTTACTTAGATTTTCAGAAAACGTTTCATAAAGTTCCTCAAGTTAGGCTTATTTCAAAACTGCGTTCCCACGGTATTAACGACCATCTATGTGCGTGGATTCATGACTGGCTCACCAACAGAGAGCAACGTGTAGTTCTTAATGGTGAAGCATCGGATTGGCAACCCGTCACCAGTGGCGTGCCCCAAGGTTCGGTCCTGGGGCCAACACTATTCATAATTTATATGAACGACTTAGAAACTGATATCCTATCAAAAGTAGCCAAATTCGCCGACGAAACCAAATTAGGAGGTACGGTAATGAACAGTCAAAGTTGCGAGAATATTCAATCAGACTTAATAAGACTTGCCGACTGGAGCGAAAAAGGCAAATGAGTTTTAACGTAGATAAATGTAAAGTAATGCACATAGGTGAAAAAAATCCTAACTTTAAATATCAGATTCAAGGACATGAGCTCAGCGAAGTAAAACAAGAAAAGGATCTTGGTGTCATTATCAGTAACACTCTTAAAATGAGTGATCAATGTTCTGCAGCGAGTAAAAAAAACAATATGATGTTAGGATTAATCTCAAGAAACTTTGATTATAAATCACCCGAACTTATGAAGAGATTATATTTAGCATTTGTAAGACCACACCCAGAATACGATCAAGTTTTGCTAGAAAAGATACAGCGACGAGCAACCAAACAAATTCCAGCGCTCCGAAACTTGCCATATGACGAGCGTTTAAAGCGTTTAGATATGTTTTCCCTAAAAAAGCGAAGGATAAGAGGGGACTCAATTGAAGTGTTCAAAATCCTTAATGGATTCGACAACATTAACCCAGATAGTCTATTTCAGAGAGACACCAACACAATAACTCGCAGCAACGGCATGAAGTTAAAGAGAAACCGATGTAACACATTGGTACGCAGAAGTTTTTTCAATAATAGAGTCGTCGATCACTGGAATAGGCTCCCACCGTCAGTAGTTAGCGCACAGAGTATCAATAGCTTCAAGTCTTCATTGGATAAGTACTTCAGGGATATAAGATTATACTGACCCTTCTTCGCATGTTTTCAGACAGATTGCAGCAAGACCTCAACCTAAATCCATATTATTCTCCCCCACAACCTAGATTGCAAGTAGCGTAAGTTAACAATAGAGTAAAGCAACAGTTAATGTCCGCATGACAGATGGAGTGAGGTGTGGGTGCAGTAAGGTGACAGGTTACTGGTGCGTGCCTAGTACCGCCGGTAAAACGAGGATCAAGCCTCCACCTGTGCCCCTGAAACTACACCTCACCCATCGTGAGTATTAGGGGGGATTCTGGGGCTGCCCTGTGTAGGCCACTCGGCCTCTTCCAGCCTCCCTGTGTTTCCATGTTTTTATGTAATGTAATGAGAGGTGGGTGGGGAGGAGCCTTCATCTATTCTGTCCTGTTCTACCACACGTAGATTACTAGTAGTAGCGGTAGTAAACAGACACCCTCGCCACAGTCCGATAGGTCTTCTGGTGTCTGTTCTTCCTATGTATTCCTATGTATTCCTCTTTATCCTCTTTCCTTCTCTTGCTCTTATTTTCTCCTTTCCTCCATCCCTTCTTTCTTTACTCCTACTTTTATCTCCCCTCTTCTACCTCTTCTAGCTTTTTTCTCTCCTTTCCTTCCTACCTACTTCCTTTCTCTTCTCTCCTTCAACCCCTCCCTCCTTCCCTCTCTTTCTTTTTTCTCTCCCTCAATCCCTAATTCCATCTGCTTCCTTTTCCTCTACTTCTTCCTCCTCCTCATCTCTCTCTCTCTCTCTCTCTCTCTCTCTCTCTCTCTCTCTCTCTCTCTCTCTCTCTCTCTCTCTCTCTCTCTCTCTCTCTCTCTCTCTCTCTCTCTCTCTCTCTCTCTCTCTCTCTCTCTCTCTCTCTCTCTCTCTCTCTTACCTTCCTAACTCTTTTTCTTTTTCTCTCCTCTCCTTCCTCGCCTCATCAGGTTCCCTCAATGAATACCTCTTCCCTCCCTTTCACTCTCTCCCTCTATCTCCCCTCCATCTACCCCTTTGTCTTTCCCTCTACCCATTTTCTTTCCGTCCGTCTGTCTGTCTGTCTGGCTGGCTGGCTGGCTGTCTCTCTGTCTGTCTGTCTGTCTGTCTCCATCCCGATCAGATTTTCCTATTTCTCTCTCTCTCTCTCTCTCTCTCTCTCTCTCTCTCTCTCTCTCTCTCTCTCTCTCTCTCTCTCTCTCTCTCTCTCTCTCTCTCTCTCTCTCTCTCTCTCTCTCTCTCTCTCTCCATTATCCACCACCGAGACTTTTATAACCACCAGAACCACTCCTTTTCCTCCTCCTCCTTCTCCTCCTTCTCCCTCCTCCTCCTCCTCCTCCTCCTCCTTCTCCTCCTCCTCCTCCCCACCCCCCTCCCCCGTGGCAGGGCGTGTCAGACTGTTCCTCCGCAGGACAACTTCCCTCCAAGTTTCCTCTCACTAAACTGATTAGCTTTCATGTTTAACTCTCGACTGACGCAGCTGACACCTCCCTCCCACCACCTGCCACCTGCCGCCTGCCTGTCCCTCCCTCGTGTCCCTGCCTCGTGTCCCTCCCTCCATTCCCCCTTGACTTCCTCTTGACTTTCATCTCCTACCGCCATCATTTCCTTCACTTATTTCTTCATTCATTCATTTTTATATTCTTCTTCTAAAGCATCTGACACCTTACTCCCCCCCTCCCTCCTTCCGTCCCTCCCTTCTTCCCCCCTTTACCTCCACTTGACTTTCATCTCCTACCTCCATTCCTTCCTTCACTTATTTCTTCATTCATTCATTTTTATATTCTTCTTCTTAAGCATCTGACACCTCCCTCCCTCCCTCCCTCCCTCCCTCCCTCCCTCCTTCTTCCCCCTTACCTCCACTTGACTTTCATCTCCTACCTCCATTCCTTCCTTCAATTATTTCTTCATTCATTTTTATATTCTTCTTCTTAAGCATCTGACACCTCCCTCCCTCCCTCCCTCCCTCCTGCTCTCCTTTCCTTCCTTATCTCCTTCTTTCCTTTCCTTCCTCTAAACGTTCATCTCCTACCTCCCTTCCTTCCCTCATTCATTCAATTTCTTCCTTCCTTCCTTCCTTCTTTATGAATCCAACACCATCTGCCTTCTTCCCTCCCTCCCTCTCCCTTTTCCTTCCTCTTGGCTTTCATCTCCTACCTTCATTCCTTCCTTCATATCGTCGTCTTTCTTCCTTCGCTTTTTTCTTCACTCATTCATTCATTCATATCATCTTCCTCCCTCCTTCCCTCTCTCCCTCCCTCCCTCCTTCTCCCTTTTACTTCCTCTCGACTTTCATCTCCCACCTCCAATATCTTTCCTTATTTCATCGCCTTTCCTCCTCCGCTTATTTCCTCATTTATTCAATTCCTTCCTTCCTCCCTTATGCATCTAACACCATCCGCCTCCCTCCTGTCCTCCTCCTCCTTTCCCTCCTTCCCTCCCTCCCTGCCCTGACTTTCACTTCGCCTATATTTATTCCTTCTTTCCGTTTCATCGTCTTTCCTCCATTCATATATTTCATTATTTTCTTCTTTAAGTGTCTGATATCTTCCTCCCTGCTTCCTTCCCTCCCTTCCTCCCTCGGGTTTTATTCCCTTCCTTCGTTCCTTCCATTGGTTATTATAATTTCCTTCCTTCCTTTCCTTCTTCCTTTCTTAAATCTCTAATAGCTACTAACCTTTCCCTTCCTTCCTCCTTAATTCTTAGACAGCATCGTATTTCATATTTCCTACGTTTTATCCTTTCATTCATTTTTATATTATTCGTTCCTTCCTCCGTCACTTAAACACCTGACACCTTCCTCCTCCTTCCCGCCCACCTGGTCGCTGCCTCTTCCTTCCTCCCTCCTTCTATCTTGTCCTCCATCTCCTACTTTCTTTCCTTCCTTCATTTATTCCAACCTTCCTACGTGCCTGTACACACCTCCACTATTTTCTTTCCTTCCTTCCTTCCTTCCTTCCTTCCTTCCTTTCCCTTTCTTCCTTTTTTCATTCATTCATTCATTCTACCATTTCTCCCTTTCTTCCTATACTTAATATACCGTTTTCTTCCTTCCATCCTTTCTTTCTTTATTCCCTACTTCCTTCCTTCATTCATTCACCTTACTTTCTTCCTTCTTTCCTTCATTCACTCCACCTTTTTTCTTCTATATTTCTACTGCTTCACTATTTCCTTCCTTCCTTCCTTCCTTCCTCTTTTCCCCCTTTTCTTTCTTCCTTCCTTCTCACTTTCCTTCCTTCCTCTCTTCCCCCATTCCTTCCGACTTTCTTTTCTTCCTTCCTTCCTTCCTCCTTTCCCCCTTTCCTGCCTTCCTTCACTCCTCCCTTCCCCCTTTTCTTCCTCCCTTCCTTATCACTTTCCTTCCTTCCTTCCTTCCTTCCTGTCACCCTTTTCTGCCTTCCTTCCTTTCTTCCTTCCTTTCTTCCTTCCTTCCTCCCTTTCCCATTTTCTTCCTCCCTTCCTTATCACCTACCTTCCTTCCTTCCTCATTTCCCCTTTTCTTCCTTCCTTCCTTCCTTCCTCCCTTCCCCATTTTCTTCCTCCCTTCCTTATCACCTTCCTTCCTTCCTTCCTTCCTTCGTTCTCACCTCCTGCCGTCCGGTGCTTCCATCCGTTAGTTATTAAAGTTTCCCCTTTAGAGTTAAGGCCGCGGGTCCCTGCCCTGTGTTTACAAGATATCCGCTCGCCTTCGCATTGGTCCTCGCCGTGTTAGCAAACTTACTCACCTCCTTCCACCTTACCCTACTCTCCTTTCCCCTTCTATACTCTCCTATCCAATCCTCTCCTTTCCTTTCCTCTCCTTTCCTTTCCTCACCTATCATCTCCTACCCTCTCCTCTCCTCTCCTCTCCTCTCCTCTTCTATTCATTCCTTTCCCATTTGTTCACTTCTTTCCCCTTTTTCAATCTCTATCTCTCTTCTCATCTCCTCTCCTCACTATCCTATCCTATCCTACGTTATCCCCTATTTTCACTTTCTTCCCTCTTTTCAAGCTCAATCTCTCCTCTCCTCTTCTATCCTATCTTTCCCCTATTTTTACTTTCTTCCCTCTTTTCAATCTCAATCTCTCCTCTCTTATCCTATCCTATTCTCTCCAATCCTTTTCTTTCACCTTTTCTCACTTCCTTCTCTCCCTTCAATCTTAATCTCTCCTCTCCTTTCCTTTCCTCTCCTATCCTATCCAACCCTTTTCTTTTATTTCCCATTCTTTTCACTTCATTCATAATAGTCAACCTTTATCAATCCTCTCCTCATCTTCTCTTCTCTCCTATCCTCTCTTAACCTTTCCTTTCCCCTTTGGTCACTTCCTTTGCTATCCTGTTTAGTCTTTATCTGTTATTTCCTCCCATTTTCCTTTTCTCCTTCCTTCCTCAGTTATTTCCACCTTTTCTCTGTTATATTTCCCCCGTTTTTGTTTTCCATTCCAGTTTCATTTTATTAATTTGCTCTTCTCTTGTCTTCGCTCTTGTCTCCTTTCACTTCCTATGTATTCGATCTATTCACTTTCTCCCAACGATGTTTTCTCTATTCTGCTTTCCTTTCTATTTTTTTGCTATTTTTTTACATTCTCTCCTGTTTAGTATTTTTTTCTTTTAATTCTCTCTCTCTCTCTCTCTCTCTCTCTCTCTCTCTCTCTCTCTCTCTCTCTCTCTCTCTCTCTCTCTCTCTCTCTCTCTCTCTCTCTCTCTCTCTCTCTCTCTCTCTCAAATTATAGTTTTCTGTGTGCAAAGTCTACGGTATTAACGCCTAATATTTCACTTATTTTTTTTCACCTCTCTCTCTCTCTCTCTCTCTCTCTCTCTCTCTCTCTCTCTCTCTCTCTCTCTCTCTCTCTCTCTCTCTCTCTCTCTCTCTCTCTCTCTCTCTCTCTGTGTGTGTGTGTGTGTGTGTGTGTGTGTGTGTGTGTGTGTGTGTGTGTGTACCTTTCTCCATCTGATTGGCCAACTTCCTCGTATGACTTCGCTTCGTTTCGCATTAAAAGTTTATAAATAGAAGGAAATAAATGAGTTTGTTTAAGTTACATGTGCATAGAAATCAGCCCGGGCCCCCCCTCCACCCCCCCCCCCATCATCATATCAAACCGAACGCAAGCCTTGGCGAACACTAATGATGCAACAACATTAAGGGGAGGGGAAAGGAATCCAAAAATGTGAATGTGAATGCGCTAAGGATATTTTGGGTCAGGAATATTTTTGCGAGGGAGTCAGAAACGCAAGAACGGTGTATCTCTCTCTCTCTCTCTCTCTCTCTCTCTCTCTCTCTCTCTCTCTCTCTCTCTCTCTCTCTCTCTCTCTCTCTCTCTCTCTCTCTCTCTCTCCGCAGCATCCTTTTCCCTCTCCGCAAGCGCATTCAGCCTCTCCCGCCGCTGCCTCAGGTATATATATAAAGGGAGGGAGTTGAAGTGGCCGAAATATATATCCATGTATTTACGTTTATCTCAAGTTCCGGCGGACGAAAATACGACTCAAAGGAGCTTTTCATATGTATAAATCTGTATCTCGTTTGCTATCTCACTCTATTTTTCTCTCTTTCTCTGTCTCTCATTCTCTCACCATCTGTTTTTTTTTCTTTCCTATAAATTATCTTGATTTATTTTCCTTCTCTCTTCTCTTTCTTATTCTTTGTATTCTGATTCTTATTCTATCTTTTTTCTCCTCCTTTATATATTTCTCTTCTCTTCTCAATTTCTCTTTTTCATCGTCTAATTCGCTCTCCTTTCCCCTATCTCTCTCTCTCTCTCTCTCTCTCTCTCTCTCTCTCTCTCTCTCTCTCTCTCTCTCTCTCTCTCTCTCTCTCTCTCTCTCTCTCTCTCTCTCTCTCTCTCTCTCTCTCTCTCTCTCTCTCTTGCACTTTTCTTCCGGGTATTCCCCTGAACGTGAAGGCCACAAACTTATTCTGACCACTCAGGTGTTTTCTTAATTAAATCTCCCGCCGCCCTTTGCCCAGGTACGCATTGCTTAATTACCCGGGCCAAAGTGGGGGCGACAGGTGAGCGACGAGAGGCAAGGGACAGGTAAAAGGACAGGTAAGAAAAGATAAAATAAATAAATGAATAAAATGAATGAATAAATGAATGAATATAAAACTGCAAAGGTGTGTAAGAGGAGGTTTTTCGGGGCCCAGGTAAGGAGGAAAGACTGGGCAGGTGCGAGGCAATTAAGGTTGGAAAGAGAGGAGGAGGAGGAGGAGGAAGAGGAGGAAGAGGAGGAGAGAAAAGAGGTGTGATCAGAGGGAGATAGAAAAAAAGGAAGACGAGGGAGAAAAAAGCGAGGAAGAAGAGGAGGAGAAGGAGGAAAAGGAGGAGGGGGAGGAGGAAGGGAAGGAAAAAAATGAGGGAGAAGAAAAAAAAAGTGTGATCAGAGGGAGAGAAAAAAGGAGGACGGAGACGAGAAAAGCGAGGAAAAAGAAAGGAAGGACGAGAAGGAGGGAGAGGAGGAAAGAGAAAGAAAATGAGGGAGAGAGAAAAACAGGTGTGATCTGAAGGAGATAGAGAAAAAGAGGAGGACGTGAATAAAAAGTAGTGAGGAGGAAGAGAAGGAGAACGAGGAGGAGGGAGAGAGAGAGAGAAAGGAGGGGAAGGGGAGCAGAAAAAAGGAACAGGAAAAATAAGTGTTATGAGAGAGAGAGAGAGAGAGAGACGAAGACGTGGACCAAAAAAGCGAGCTGGAAGAGAAGGAGGAAAAGGAAGGGGAGGAGGAGAAGGACAAGGCTGAAAAGGAAGAGGAAGAGGAAGAGGTAGAGGACGAGGAACACGACGAGGAGAAAAAAAAATAACCTAGACTAAAAAACGTGAAAACAAGAACAAAAACAAGAAAAAAAAACAGATAAAAACATAACAAAAAAACATGAAGAAAAAAAACGAAATAGAAACAAAGAAAAGGGAGTAAAAAAAAATTGCAAAAAAGAAGCAATAACACCCACAAAAAAAAGGTAGATTAAAGGTAAGAATAAAGTGGCCCAGGTGAGCGGCGGGGCAGGTAAGGGCGGAAGGAAGGGGCAGGTGTGCGGCGCCGCTTGCTTGAGTTACGTCCGCCTCACTAATTACCCGGCGCTAAATTGAGTCTCTTCCCGCCTAATTACGTGGTTAGGACTTAATGAGCGAGCGAGAGAGAGAGAGAAACCAGTACAGTACTTCCTCTAAGCTCACAAATCATCTACTTCCCTTCCCTACCTCCCCCCCCTCTTCCCCGTTACTCTTTTTCTTTACCTAATTTTTCTCAGGTTTTGTCAGACACCCTAGAGGAGGAGGAGGAGCGGGTAGAGAAGAAAGATGAGAAGGAAGAGTAGGAGGAGAAGGAGGAGAAAGATGATGATGGTGAAGAGGAGGAAGGGGCGTTCTTGACTCAGGTAAATCAACGTCGTGAGTCATAATCTAAGTGTCATCTGTTTTGTATCACCTGGAGAGAAGTAGACAGGTGAAAATTCTCTCTCTCTCTCTCTCTCTCTCTCTCTCTCTCTCTCTCTCTCTCTCTCTCTCTCTCTCTCTCTCTCTCTCTCTCTCTCTCTCCAGTCTTTCCTATATTTTTTCAGCTCGTTATTTGTTTCTTTTCCTTTCCTGCTGCTTTCCATCCTTTTCATTTTTTCAAGTCTTTCTTTTTTCTTTGATATTTTCTTCCTTTTTTCTGGACATTTCATTTTTCCCTCATCACACTTCTTTATTTGTCTTCACTGTCTCTGTTGTTTCTTCCTTTTATAAGTTCAATTTCGTTTCCTTCCTTTTTATGTTCTATCTCTTTATAAATCTCTTCTTGTTCTTTCAGGTTCTTTTCTTTCGTCTTTTTTCCTTACTTTTTTGTCTGTTGTTGTTCCTTTTATACGTTTTATTTCGTTTTCTTCTTTTATTTTATTTCTTTATACATTTCAGTTATTTTCTTTTCAGTTCTTTTATTCCGTCTTTCCTTCTCCTCCTCCTCCTCCTCCTCCTCCTCCTCCTCCGCGAGTTAACGTCTCAACTTTAACAAAATCTGTCAAACTATGTTGGATATTTTTATTTTCATTTTTTTTTCAATATTTTACGCACGCTACGAATCACCTTCCTATTACACCTCATATTTCCTTCTTCCTCTTTTTATCTCTTGCTCCCTTTCTTCTTCTTCTTCTTCTTCTTCTTCTTCTTCTTCTTCTTCTTCTTCTTCTTTCTATACCTCTTCACCTTTTTCTTCTTCCTCCTCCTCCTTCCCCTCTCCTTTTTCTTCTTGCTCCTCCTCCTCCTCCTTTCCTTCTTTTTCTTCCTTTTTCTCCTTCTCCATCTCTTCCAGCTTTCCTAGCCACAACTTTTCTTTCTTGCTTCAGTTTTCTTCCTCCACCTCCTCCTTCAGTTTTGCATCTTCCCTTTCCTCCTCCTCCACCTCCTCCTCCTCCTCCTCCTCCTCCTCCTCCTCCTCCTCCTCCTCCTTCTCGTCGTCGTCCTCGTCGTCGTTGTCCTCCTCCTCCTCCTCCTATTCCAATTTTGACCCTTCTCTTTTTCTCCTCCATCTCCTCCTCCTTTATTTTTTTAATTTCTTCCTTCTCCTCCTCCATCTGTTCAGTCTCTTCCCCCTCTTCTTCCACCTTCTCCTACTACTCCACCTCCTACTCCTACTCCTCCTCCTCCTCATCCTCCTCCTCCCAATCCTAATAGCATAATCCTCCTCCTCATTAAAATTTATCCGCATTTCTATTTCCTGTTTTAGAAATTATTCAATAAATTATTCCAGAAATTATTTGCTGTGGCTAACAACATTTATTTATCATTACTTGGGCTTGGTATTTGAGAGAGAGAGAGAGAGAGAGAGAGAGAGAGAGAGAGAGAGAGAGAGAGCAATTCCTATTTTCCATCAGCATACATGAATTCTAAGGTATGTGTTTTCTTTTTTTATTGTTTATGATTGCGTGCATGAATATATAACTGATAACGCGTGCGCGGCGGCTGTTCTTGAGTGTGTTTGCGTGATTGTGTGTGTTTGTGCGTGTGTGTGTAGCTATGCCTGTCTGTTTCTTAGTTTTTTTTTCTATTTTTATTCTTGTCTTTCTTTTTGTCAAGCAGAATCAATATATCTGTTTATGAGTGTCTGTCTATTCCTGTATATTTGTTTTTGTGTCTGTCTGTCTGTCTATTCGGACATTTAAAGTTAAAAATGTATAAATTTGTCTGGGAGCTCCTGTCATCTTCCTCCTTTTTTTTTCATTCTGTCTCTCTGTCTATCAATAAGGAGGGAAAGGAATTAATAAGAGGGGAGGAGGGACGGGAAGGCAGGAAGAAAAGGGGGGAGGTGTGGAAAGAGAAGAAGGGAGGAGAAAAAGGCTGAAAGAAAAGAGGGAGTATGCAAAGGAAGGATAAAATGGAGGAAGAAATGGGGAAGAGAAAAAGGAAGGAAGAAGAAAGGGAAGGAGAGGGAAAGGAAGTATCTATATATGTATGTATGTATGTATGTATGTATGTATGTATATTTGTCTTTTTTTTTACAGCTTAAGAAACAGCTCAAGGGCAACAAAAAAAGGTTTAAAAAAAAAAAGCCCGCTAATCGCTGTTCCCACAAAGACCAAAGTAATGAACAGCCAAAAGAGAGGCCAATTTGAGGTGGTGAGGTGTCTTGATACACTCCTCTCCTATCTATCTGTCTGTGTATCTATCTGTCAAAGACTATCTGTATATCTGCCAGACAGCCTGACTTTCTATTTGTTCGTCTATCTGCGTCAGGTTCATCTATTTGCCTGCCAGATGTCCTCTCCTGCCGGTGTGTCTGTCTGTCCGTCTGCCTGTGTCTGTCAGTACGGGCACGCGCAGGCGAATATGTTTTGACAAGAAAGTTTGGAATTCCTTTCAAGAAATGCAAATGGGATCTGCGCCTCTAAAATACCACACCTTCTTCCTTCCTCTTCCTCTCCCCCCAGAAAAGTAAACTCCCCCTTCAAACTTCTGTCTTCCCTCTTCCTTCCCAATTCCTCTTCCTCAGACTTCTTTCCCTCCTTCTTCCTACCCAAAACTTGTCATCTCCAATCTTCTGTCTTCCGTCCTTCCCCAAATTCCCCCATCCCCAAACTTTTCTTTCCCCTCCCCTAAAACTCCCCACTCAAAATGTCTTTCGTCCCCAAGCCCCTTCCTCTGACTTTTCTTCCATCCTCCTTCCCCATTATCTTCCTTCATCAACGGCCACTCCCCACTTCTACCTTCCTTTTCCTCCCCAAACCATACTCCTATAATTTGTCTTCCCTCTTCCTCTCCCCCCCCCCCCCTCCGAAAAAAAACTTCTCAAACTTCATTCTTCTCTCCTTCTCCCGCACCCCCAAAAAAATCTCTCCTTAACATCTCCAAACCAGTCAAAACAACCCCCCCCTCCTCGCCCCCCTCCCACATTTTTCATTGTCCTTAACTCACCCCTTTTACCCCCACAAATAAACACTTCAACTTCCACGACACAAAAAACCTCCCCCACCAATACCAACAAGAGCAACGCAAAAACAACAGCAAAACTAACAGCAGTAACAAAAAAAAACAAAAAACAGCAACACAAAAACAACAGCAACAACAATTATCACACAGTAAGACCTCGACCCAGAAGAAACTTTGCCGCCCAACTAAATTAACATAACCAAGAGAAATTCCTGTTTCCCGCACGAAAGAAAAAAAAGTGAATAAACAAGAACACAACTGCGTACCAACCTACAAACTCTTGCCGCAGGAGAGGACGACATATATAACAGTAGCAGCAGCAGTAGAGGTGGTAGTAGATGTTGCAGTAGTAGTAGTAGCAGTAGTAGTAGTAGTAGTAGTAAAAATAATAGTAAGTAGTACCAGTAGTTCATAGCAGCAGTTGGGACGTTGGCTAGTATCATTTTTTCATGTTTTTTTAGCAGAACAATAACAAATAAATGAACAAAAGAATTTCGAGCACAAACAGCGTCAAGCGTTCAGGTCTTAAAGGCGTTGTGTGTTGCCCTAAGGTGTTGGCAGGTGCTGAGGCGCCTCCAAACCAGCTTAGGTGTCCCCAGGTGGCCGGCGAGCACGTGCGAGGCGGCGGAGGAAAGCAAATGAGGCAGAGCAGAGGTAAGGCGAGCAACTAGGCCGCTCAGCCATTGCTCCCCGGCATGTCTGGCTGAGGCGATCTGTGGTAAGCTTCGTGGCATCTGTATAGACTTTCATCTTCGTCTTTGCTTCTTCCTTTCAAATCTAATGCTATTCGTGTAACTAATACTTCTTTTCTTCTTTCTTTTTCATGTGACTAATACTTCTTTTCTTCTTTCTTTTTCATGTGACTAATACTTCTTTTCTTCTTTCTTTTTCATGTGACTAATACTTTTTTTCTTCTTTCTTTTTCATGTGACTAATACTTCTTTTCTTCTTTCTTTTTCATGTGACTAATACTTTTTTTCTTCTTTCTTTTTCATGTGACTAATACTTCTTTTCTTCTTTCTTTTTCATGTGACTAATACTTCTTTTCTTCTTTCTTTTTCATGTAACTAACACTTCTTTTCTTCCTTCTTTTTCATGTGACTAACACTTCTTTTCTTCTTTCTTTTTCATGTGACTAATACATTCTTTTCTTCTTCCTTTTTCATATAACTAATACTTCTTTTCTTCTTTCTTTTTCATGTGACTAATACTTCTTTTCTTCTTTCTTTTTCATGTGACTAATACTTCTTTTCTTCTTTCTTTTTCATGTGACTAATACTTCTTTTCTTCTTTCTTTTTCATGTAACTAACACTTCTTTTCTTCCTTCTTTTTCATGTGACTAACACTTCTTTTCTTCTTTCTTTTTCATGTGACTAATACTTCTTTTCTTCTTCCTTTTTCATATAACTAATACTTCTTTTCTTCTTTCTTTTTCATGTGACTAATACTTCTTTTCTTTTTTCTTTTTCATGTGACTAATACTTCTTTTCTTCTTTCTTTTTCATGTGACTAATACTTCTTTTCTTCTTTCTTTTTCATGTGACTAATACTTCTTTTCTTCTTTCTTTTCATGACTAATACTTCTTTCTTCTTTCTTTTCATGTGACTAATACTTTTTTCTTCTTTCTTTTCATGTGACTAATACTTTTCTTCTTTCTTTTCATGTGACTAATACTTTTTTTCTTCTTTTCATGTTTTTCTTCTTTCTTTTCATGTGACTAATACTTCTTTCTTTTTCATGTGACTAATACTTCTTTTCTTCTTTCTTTTTCATGTGACTAATACTTCTTTTCTTCTTTCTTTTTCATGTGACTAATACTTCTTTTCTTCTTTCTTTTTCATGTGACTAATACTTCTTTTCTTCTTTCTTTTTTATATAACTAACACTTCTTTTCTTCTTTCTTTTTTATATTACTAATACTTCTTTTCTTCTTTCTTTTTTATATAACTAACACTTCTTTTCTTCTTTCTTTTTTATATAACTAACACTTCTTTTCTTCTTTCTTTTTTATATTACTAATACTTCTTTTCTTCTTCTAAAACTACCACTCCTTCAATTTCTCTCACACTTCGTTTTTACTCTTTCCCTCTCTCTGATTTCCTCCTCCTCCTCCTCCTCTTCCTTCTTTTCTTTGTTTTCTCTATCTAGTACTATATTTGTTTTCATTTTCTTTTCCTACTCTTTTCCTTGTCACTTTTTTTCCTTTATGTTCTTCCTCAAATGCTTTCTCTTTTACTCGGCTATACTGTTTGTCTTCCTCCTCCCATACTTATTATTATTATCATTATTGTTTATCTTCTTCTTGCTTCTCTTCCTCAAAGTTCTCCTCTTCCTTGCAGTCTTCCTTTTTTTGTTCCTCTTATTCCCATTATTATTATTATTATTATCATTCTTCCTATTCTCGTTCGTTTTTATCCCTTTTCTTAGCTTCGTCTCCTCCTTTACCTCCCTCAGATGTCCTCCTCCTCCTCCTCCTCCTCGTCCTCGTCCTCCTACTTTTTCTCATTCTTCACCTCCTCCTCCTCCTCCTCCTCCTCCTCCTCCTCCTCCTCCTCCTCCTCCAAACTCTTCCCACTGCTTCTATTATTTTCTTGTCATTTTTCTCCTCGAATTCTCCTCCTCTTGATTCTTCTTCCTCTTTGTCACTCTCCTCCTCCTCCTCCTCCTCCTCCTTCTGCCTCTTCCACTCTCTACTACTTTGCTGTCGAATGTTTCTTTTCCTCTTCCTCTTTTTATATATTTTCATCCATACCTCTTATCATACTCAATCCTTCATCTTTTTTTTTTCTCTTTCGCTTTCCAATATCCCTTTTTTTCTCGTCTCAGTCGTCGTCTTTCCTTCTTCCTCTCAAGTCTAATGCTATTCATCTAATACTTATTTTCTTCTTTTCTTTCTTCTTCTTCTTCCTCTTTGAAACTGCAAGTCCTCCTTCAATCTCTCTTCCACTTCGTTTTTGCTCTTTCCCTTCCCTCTGATTTCCTCCTCCTCCTCCTCCTCCTCCTCTTCTTTCTTCTCCCTCAGGCTAGGTTTCAGTCCGATACCATCTTCGACATGATTGGCTCTCTCTCTCTCTCTCTCTCTCTCTCTCTCTCTCTCTCTCTCTCTCTCTCTCTCTCTCTCTCTCTCTCTCTCTTATCTATTTGTTTATCTGTCTATTTCTGTTCTATTACTACACCACCACCACCACAACCACAGAGAACAGAGAAAGGAGGAGGAGAGAGACAGAAGAAGGGAAGAAGGAAGAGGAGGAGGAGAGGTACTGAGTTGTCGCATGTAAAGGGGAGAAGGGAGGGCGAGGGAAGGGAGAGGTGGTTCTATAATTACCGTATATGGAAAGGGGAGGGGAAAGAGGAAAGAAAGGGGAGAGAGGGGAGAAAGTAGTCAAAAAGAGGGAAGGAAGAAAAGGAGAGAGCAGGTGAGAGTAAGAAGGGGGAGGGAAGAGCTTCCAAACAATATGTGGACGGGGGAGAAGAAAAAGGGAAAGAAAGGGGAGCGTAAGACGGGGAGAGGTTTATAAACAATCTTGTGTAAGGGAGAAGGAAGGAAGGGAGGAAGGGAGAGAAAGAGGGGAAGAAGGAAGGGAGAAGAGAGAGGTAGGAAGAGGTTCTAGATTATGAAAGGAAAGTGAGGAAAAGGAGAGGGAGGGAGAAAAGTACGGGGAGAGCTTTATAATAAGTATTTGAGGGGACCAGAGAAGGAAAAGGAAGTAAGAGGAAGGGGAGAGGAAGGGAAGAGTATGGTCAGGAGAGGTTCTAGAATATCAGAAAGCGGGGGGAAAGGGAGAATTAAGAAGGGAGAAAAGAGAGGGGACAGTCTTTGAATAATTATGTGAAGGGGAGTAGGGAGGAAGAAAGAAAAAGAGGGAGAAAAGAGAGGGGAGAAGATGTACTAGAATATGTAGAAGAGAGGGGAAGAGAGAGAGAAAGGAAGAAAAGGGTGGGGAGAGTTTTTTTAATAATCATGTGAAGGGGAGAGGAGGAGAAGGAAGGAAGAGAAAGACGGGGAAAGGGAAGGAAGAAGGGAGAGGGGGGAAGAGGAAAGAAAAGGGAAAGAAAGGGAGAAAACGATGGGGAGAGTTTTTGATTAATCATGTGAAGTGGAGAAGAGGAGAAGGAAGGATGAGAAAGACGGGGAGAGGGAAGGGAGAAGAGAGAGGGGAGAAGAGATTTTAGAATGTGGTAGAAGAGAGGAAAGGAAGGGACATAGGGAAAAAAAGTGGGGAGGTGTTTTTGAATAATCATGTGAAGGGGAGAAGGAAGGAAGGAAGAGAGGGAGGAGAGGAAGGGAGGAGAGAGAGCGTCTGGAATATATGAAAGGGAGAGGAAAGGGTGAGGAAGATGAGAAAAAGAAGGAAAAGGTGGGAGAAGTTTTAAATATGCATATGAAGGGGAGAAGGAAAGGAGAAAGGAAGAGAAACACGGGGGATGAAAGGGAGAAGAGAGGGAAAGAGGTTCTAGAATATGTGATTGGGAGAGGAAAAGGAGAGGAAGGGAGAAAACGAGTGGGGAGACGATTTGAACAAGTATGTGAGGGGAGGAGAAAAGAGTGAAACAGGAAGAGAAAAACAGGAAGAGGGAAGGGAGACGAGAGAGGAAAGTGGTAGTGGAATAGGGAGAGGAAGGGAGAAAGGGGTGGGGAGAGTTTTTGAATAACCATGAGAAGGGGAAGAGGGTAGGAAAAGGCAGGAAAAGGAAGGGGAGAGAGAGATGGGGAGAGGAGGGCGGGGAGAGATAGGGGAGCGTAGAGCGGGGAGGGGAAGGGGAGGATAAGGCGGGGAGAGGAGGTTCCTGAATAATCGTATGATATAATTTGCCGCCCAAGACATTTATGAAGAAAGTTTGGCAATTCTAGTCATGCAAGGGGCGTCTGCCAGGGGAGATGCAAAACACAGGCATGGGGGGGGGGGGGAGAGAGAGAGAGAGAGAGAGAGAGAGAGGAATAGAAAGAAGGATATTTAGAAAGAAAGAACAAAAAAGAAAGAGAAAGAGAGAAAGAAAAACAAACAAATAAACAGACAAACAAAAATAGAAAAATGAAAGAAAGAAAAAGAAAGAGAGAGAAAATGAAAAAGAAAAACCAAACAAACAAACAACTTAGAAGAAATAAAAAAAGAAAGAAAGAAGGAAAAAGAGAGAGAAAGTAATAGAAAATAATATAGAAAAAAAAGGAAGGAATGAAGTTGGACCGTGAAAGAGAGACAAAAAGTAAGGACACAGGAGGAAAAAGAAAAGGAGGTAGAGGAGGAGGAAGAAGAAGAGGAGGAGGAGGAGGAGGAGGAGAATAACATTATAACATCCCTCATCGGTCCTCCCTAAACTGATTTGTGTCGAAGAATTGAAATTTCTTTAGGGAAATAGAGAAATAATCCGATACAGTGTGATCAAAGGAGCTTCAGGAGGGAGGAGAACAACAACATAAGGATAAACATGGAAAAGAAGAAGAAGGAAAAGATGAAGAAAGAAAAGGAGGAATAAAGGAACAACAAAAACTACAAGAAAATGGAAATAATTAAAGAAGGAAAAGATGAAAAAAGAAAAGGAGGAATAAAGGAACAACAAAAACTACAAGAAGAAACAATTAAAAAAGACTGTTAAAAAGAATATGAAAAAGAGGATAATGACTAAAAAATAGGAGCTGGGATTATACTTATGAGGAGATAAGGAAAAGTAGAGGAGGAGAAGGGAAGGAAGAAGAAAAAGAATGGAGAGAGGAAAAAAGATAGAAAAAGAAGAAGAGGTAGAGGAGGAGGAAAGGAAGAGGAGGGAAGGAGGAAGAGGAGAGGGTCATAACACAAGAGGAAATATTACCATGTTTGTGAACTTGGAGAGCTGAGGTAGCGAGCGAGAGAGCGAGAGAGAGAGAGAGAGAGAGAGAGAGAGAGAGAGAGAGAGAGAGAGAGAGAGAGAGAGAGAGAGAGAGAGAGAGAGAGAGAGAGAGAGAGAATTAGAGCAAGAGGTTAGACAGCCCGCCACAATAGCCATAAATAGAGAGAGAGAGATAGTACAAAACAATTAAAACAGGGAGAGAAAAGAAAACGAACCACAATAACAATAAATAGAGAGAGAGAGAGAGAGAGAGAGAGAGAGAGAGAGAGAGAGAGAGAGAGTAACAAAGCCCATACGTACGAAAGAAGGGAGAGAGAAATAAACAGAAAGGATAAAAGAAGAAAGGATGAAAGAAAAAAAGGAATGAATTGAAACACACACACACACACACACACACACACACACACACACACACACACACACACTTATATATCAAAACACACAGACTCTCCACTGAAGCTCACCATTCTGTCCAACTTTCTCATGTAAGAGTTAACTACAATCTTCATTCTTTAATCTCTTTTGCTGGTAAACTCTGGAACATCTTTCTTTTGACTGCATTTCTTATATCTTAAACTTTTCCTTTCTATTTCTAATGTAAGACAACCACAATATTATTTTTTCATCCCTTTCCCCATTTTTGCTGTCATTTCCTTTCTTTTTTTTCACTTTTCTTTCTTTGTTTGTCTGTTTATTTATGTGTTTTTTTCTTTCTCTCTTTCTCTTTCTTTTATAGTTCTTTCTTTCTTTCTAAATTTCCTTCTTCCTAAAACGAGCTTTCTATACTGAAGAGTATCACGACAGATCAGGAACGAAATTTATCTTCTCGTCTTTGTATCATGTGTTATTTTCGCTCATTTTTAGGGGAGAGGGAAGTTTTTTGCTACTCTTTGTCTGCATCCTCTGTCTGTCATCTCTCCTACACAACACAAGCAATACATCCCTCCCTTACACACCCCTACGTACGCACCTGCTTCCCTTGCCCTCCCAACTCGACACTCATTTAAAAACCTCTCTCTCTCTCTCTCCACTCTCCCACTCTCTCTCTCTCTCTCTCTCTCTCTCTCTCTCGACGTCAGCTTAACTCCAGCATCCATCTCTGTACCGGGCAATAAATGTATCGGCATCAATAAAGCAAGTAATTAGCCGCTCCCTAATGACCTGGCGTTCCTGGAGGCGGTGATTAAGTGTACTTGAGGACGGGCAGTTAACCTGGGCAATGCGACACTAAGGAGAGTAGAGAGAGTGAGAGTGAGGGAGAAAGGGATGTAGAAAGATGGATTGGTAGGGAAAGGAGAGAAGGAGAGTATGTGTGTTGAGGCAAGAAAGAGAGAAAAATAAAAGGAACGAAAAGAAGTAAATATTAAGAGGGAAAGTAGAGAAAGAGAAGGAGAAAGGGAGGTAGAAAGAAGGATTAGTAGGGAAGAATGGTAGTAGAGGGTGTGTTGAGGCAAGAAAGAGTAAAAGGAGAACGAAAAAATATAAAGAATGAGAAGAGAGAGAGAGAGAGAGAGAGAGAGAGAGAGAGAGAGAGAGAGAGAGAGAGAGAGAGAGAGAGAGAGAGAGAGAGAGAGAGAGATGTAGAAAGACGGATTAGTAGAGAAAGAGAAAGAAAAAAGAACACATATTGAGAGAAAAAGAAAGAATAAAAAAGGGAAAAAAACATAGATAGAGAAGACAGAGAGAAACCAAAAGAGACAGAAAGGAAAGAGAATCTGTGGGAGAGAGAAAATATAGAAAGGAAAAGGAAAAATTGAGAGAGAGAGAGAGAGAGAGAGAGAGAGAGAGAGAGAGAGAGAGAGAGAGAGAGAGAGAGAGAGAGAGAGAGAGAGAGAGAGAGAAATAGGAATACATATCTAAAAATTCACAATATATTCGGCAGAGTTTAAATATTACTCAGACAATTCTTGGGGCGTGATGATTGCCCACTACTAAGTCATGTGGAAGGGAGGTGAGAGGGAAGAACTCCTCCTCCTCCTCCTCCTCCTCCTCCTCCCCCTCCTCTGAACTGACAAACCTTTCGCCCACCTCTTCCTCTCTTTCCCTATTTTTCCCTCCTCCTTTGCCTCCTCATCGTTTATTTAGAATCCTCCTCTTTATCCTCTTCCTCCTGCTCTTCCTCTACATAAGGAAGACTGACAACTCTTTCCTCCAACTCCTCCTCCTCCTCCTCCTCCTCCTCTTTAAAATATAGCAATGACCTTTACTTCGTTGCGTTAAGAGTGAAGTGAACATAGCCGTCTATATGTACAGAGCAGCCTCATTATACGGGAATAGGGTTTATGTTGCTTGCTCTTAAGTTCCCATGTTTATCTTCCTTTTTTTACTCATTTTCCTAGTTCACCTCTTCCTCCTCTTCTGTGCCTCCTCCATTTTTTTCTACTGATTTTCCTTCTCTCTCTCTCTCTCTCTCTCTCTCTCTCTCTCTCTCTCTCTCTCTCTCTCTCTCTCTCTCTCCATTTTTTTCTCCTCATTCTCCTATTCCTTCTATTTCTCATCTTCTGTTCCTCCTCCTCCTTTTTCTTGTTTTTTTGTTTCTCATTCTATTCTTCCTTCTCTCTCTCTCTCCTCTTGTATTCCTCGTCCTCCTCCTCCTCCTTTTTTCGTTTTTTTTCTCATTATCTTCTTCCTTCTCTCTCTCTCCTCCTCCTCCTCCTCCTCCTCCTCTGCGGGAAAAATGGCCAATTCTCGGAGTCGCATTAAGGCATTTAAGTCGCAGTTCATCTCCTTTTTCACCCTCGCCCAAGCAACTAATTCGGGGGGACAAAATTACTCTCATTAGCTCCCGAGGGCCGGCGGGTAAGTAGATGGGTAAGTAAAGAGGCAAACAGCCGAGAGAAATATGAAAAAGTGTAAATAAACGACGGAAGAAAATAAATAATGAAGAGATTATTTATTTATTTATTTTTTATTTTTTTTTATTTTACGTGTTCGCCTGTAGCGCAAGTATAAGCTTTCTTCAGGGGCCTGGTGGTCTGCCCAAGCCCGTAATGGTGCAGGCAATTTTTTTATAGTGGCGCCAGTAAGGACAGATGAATAGGATAAACGACCAAATAAATAAGATAAGGTAAATAGCCCAAGGAGATAATTGATAAGGAATAAATTGCTTGATAAAAAGGATGATTATGACCTACAGAGAAGAGTAATTGTAACTATCAAGAAAATGTCATAAAAAAAAGAAAGCAGAGTGAGACAAAAAAGAAAAATATAGAAAATAGAGGGTAAAAATATAGACAGAGATAATATAACATAAGGAAAAAAAATTAACAAAAAATAAAACCAGGATTATAAAATATAAAGGTATAAAAAGTCTTAAAATAATATTGCAAAAAGTGGAAAACGAAAACCAAATGACACACAGACCTTCACCTCCTCCTCCTTCTCATTCTCCTCCTCCTCCTCCTCCTCCTCCTCCTCTTCCTCCTCCTCCTCCTCTTCATTTCATCGCCACAACAGGTCACCCAGAAGCAGACTATTTGTTCGCCTCGAGAAATTCCAAATCATTCTCGCCCCTTCCTCACCTCTGCCCACCTGGCGCCCTATAATTACCTGCGCAGCCATCACCTCTAACCCCAACAACCACCACCACCACCACCAACAACAACAACAACAACACCATCACCACCACCACCAATAGCCCTATAATCATCACTATTGTAACTTCATTATCAGCCTCTTCACCATCATTTTCTCTATCATCACCACCACCTTGCCCCTTCACCACCATCATCACCGCCATTATGACCGTCACTACAGCCTCTCTTCATCATCGCATCTAAGTACTCTGTTATTATATGGTTCAATGTTTCCTTCACTACTATTACTACTACTACTACTACTACACAATCCTCGCTACAGTCTCCCTTAGTCATTATCATCTTCATCTCCATCCTTATTCACTGTTATCCACTATTATTTATCACAGTATTATGTTCTTCGGCTAATGTGACGGAGATGAGCACCGAGGCCACCCGCAGCTATAACGTAGGATGCAAACTGTACTTAACTTCTATGCTTCCATGTTTCCCTCCTCCTCCTCCTCCTCCTCCTCCTCCTTCTCCACAAAAACGTCACCCTATCTAATGACGTCATCAGCCAACACGACCAATCAGCGCGCGTCTCTACGAACGCTCCGCCAATCAAATCACTTCGCGCATGTAAACGTCTCGCGCTCATTGGCGGCATTTATTTAGCGGACCAATCATAAGACTCGTAAAAACTGCAAAGCTATTCTGTGTTTGTCTTCCAGTGAGAGAGAGAGAGAGAGAGAGAGAGAGAGAGAGAGAGAGAGAGAGAGAGAGAGAGAGAGAGAGAGAGAGAGAGAGAGAGAGAGAGAGAGAGAGAGAGAGAGAGAGAACTTCCTTTTTTTTCAAACACTTATTTACTTACAACTGTACCTTTATTCTAATTATTTATGAACCAATGGACTTTTTACACCAGATTAAATTCACACTTAATCTTAATACTTACAGTTCCTTATACCACTACTTTTCATGCATACAGTTGACACACCTAGATAGATAGATAGACAAATGTAGATTTTTATTTCATTTCAACTTAATCAGAGTGTTTTTAACTCATCGTCATCATCGGCCAGTACTAGTCCCTTCAGAGAGCACTTCAAAGGTACCCTCTCAACAGTCCCCTTTAGGTCTACAGTAGTCCCCTTATTTATTTAGAGTAGTCCACTATAGGTCTACAGTAGTCCCCTTTAAGTCTACAGTAGTCCCGTTTAGGTCTACAGTAGTCCCCTTTAGGTCTACAGTAGTCCCCTCATTTCTAGTAGTAGGCCTATCAAGCTACCACCATGGTCATAAAACTAACCATGGAAACTCCGCAAACTCCTATGAAAGCCATGTTAAAGGTGTGTGCTTGACCGCCGAAATGGTTAAGAATATGAACCTATGTCCCCTGTAGCTCTCTGTATCTTAAGACCACTCCTGTACAGCCTCCCGCCTTAGCCTTCGTCTCTCAGTGCCAAGCGAACAGCGATGCCTTGATATTTATACGATTTGGGGTGGAGAGAGAAGGAGAGAGAACGCTATTTGCACGGGAGAAATCAGTTTGTGTGTGTGTGTGTGTGTGTGTGTGTGTGTGTGTGTGTGTGTGTGTGTGTGTGTGTGTGTGTGTGTGTGTGTGTGTGTGTTGGGAGAGGGAAGGGTAGGAGGGGAGGAATGAGAAAGGAGAGGAAAGCAAATGTGAGGGGAGATGAGGAGAGAGAAGAGGAAGAGGAAGAGGAAGAGGAGGAGGAAGATATGAGTGAGTAAAGAGGAGGGGAATAGGAACACAAATAACCAGGAAATGTGCGTAAGAATTAGAATCAACACGAGTATTTGATATTAATATTGGACCCTAATTATTAATATCATTATTGCAGCAAATTACAGCAGACGCATTATATATATTGTTAGCCGATTGGGGGCCCGTTTAGCTGGCACAATAATAATAATAATAATAATAATAATAATAATAATAATAATAATAATAATAATAATAATAATAATAATAATAATAATTGTACGCCCACAAACCTCCATCACAGCCACTCTAAGCTTTAAACAACATCAAAAACAAAATAAAACGACGTAAAAAAAAAAGGTAGAAAGAGGACGAGAGAGAAAGGAGAAAAGGAGGAGGAAGAGGAGGAAAGAGAAAGGAGAAAAGGAGGAGGAAGAGGAGGAAAGAGAAAAGAGAAAAGGAGGAGGAAGAGGAGGAAAGGGAAAGGAGAAAAGGAGGAGGAAGATAAAGAAAAAGAAAGGAGAGAAGAAACACAAATAAAAACGCAAGAACATCAACAAAAAAACAATAACTAACAACAAAAACAAAACGAAAAGGAAAAAACAGAAAAACAAAGAAAAAAACAGCAGGAGGAAAAACAAAAAGAATAACTCAACAAACAAAAACAAAAAACAAAAACTGAATCACTACATCTCCGCCACCACAAAAACAACAAACAATCATCACCATAATCAACAACAACAACAACAGCAACGACAACAACAACACACCTGGCCGCCACACCTTCGCCCAACACACCTGAAACTCATTAAAGGTGACACACTGCTCTCCCGCTCCCCCGCTTGTGTTGCGCTAAATAATACAAGACACCACCACCACCACCACCACCTCCACCTCCACCACCACCACCACATATCCCCCTCTTGCACTTTTTTTTGTTGTTGTTTTTTCCTTTCAAAGCATAATTCTTCCGCTTCCTCTTCCGCCTCCCTTTTTTTCTATTCATAAAGTTTCTTCCTAATACCTGTTGTTCACGCATTCTTCTTCCTCGTGTATTTTCTCTCTCCTCTTCTTATTTTCTTTTCTTCCGCCTTCATCTTCTTCCTCGTTTTCTTTCTCTCTCTCCTCCTCCTCCTCATATTTTCTTTCTCTTCATATATATTTTTTAATACCTTTTTTTCACTTCTTCCTTGTTATCTTTCTCCTCCTCTTCTATTTCTTCTATTTCTTTCTATTCATACAATTTCTTCCTAATACCTGTTTTTTTTCCTCTTTTTCCTCCTTTTCTCCTTTCTTTCTTCTCTTCCTATTTTCTTTCTATTCAAATGATTGATGTCTTTTCAGTGCTTGTCTTTCACCTCCTCCTCCTCCTCCTCCTCCTCCTCGTCCCCTTTTTTCCCTCCTTTCCTCGTCTCCTACTCCCTCCTCCTCCTCCTCCTCCTCCTCTTCCTCCTCGTCCTCCTTCCCTTCATCTTCCTCCTCCCCCTCCTCGTTCTCTTCATATACCTCCTCCTCCTCCGCCTCCTCCTCTTCTTCTACTTCCCTATTCCCCTCTATCGCCTGTTAACATCGGCGTCTCCTCTCCCATTCTCTCTAATCCAACGTTTTCTTTTTTTTTTCACCTGAATTGCAAAGGTTTTCAGGCCAAACTTTTCTTTTTTGTTATTCCGATTTTTTTTTTTTTTACTTTTTTTTTATTCGCTTCAATTTCCTTTTTTCTCGTGGGGTCAGTGTCGTGCCTTTTCTTTTTTCCTGTTTTTCTCGTTTTTTTTAATTGTCTTTCTCTATACCTAGTTAGTCTTACATTTTACTGATCATTATTATTATTTTTTTTTTTTTTTTTTGCATCAGAGGACACGGCTCAAGGGCAATAAAAAAAGTACAAAAAAGCCCGCAAGTACAAAAAAAGCCCGCTAGTACAAAAAAAGCCCGCTAGTACAAAAAAAGCCCGCTAGTACAAAAAAAGCCCGCTAGTACAAAAAAAGCCCGCTAGTACAAAAAAGCCCGCTAGTACAAAAAAAGCCCGCTAGTACAAAAAAAGCCCGCTAGTACAAAAAAAAACCGCTAGTACAAAAAAAGCCCGCTTCACAAAAAAAGCCCGCTACGAAAAAAGAAGCCCGTTACTTATTTTGTCTTCTCTTCGTATCCTCCATCAATCTTTCTATTCTTCAAACACTTCCATCTCCTTTCCATTTCCTTCTCTCACCTTTCCTCTCCCTCCTTTTCCCTCCTGTTTCTTTTTCCTCCCCAAACTGTCCCATTGCTTCACTTTCCCTTCCCTCCCATTCTTTCCTTTACTTTCTTCCTTCAACTTTCCTTTCCTTTCTCTCCCTTCCTTCCCACTTCCTCCATTTTCTCTTCTAAACTTTCCCATTGTTCCACTTTACCTTCCCTCCACTTCCCTCCTACTTCACTTTCTTCCCCTAACTTTCCTTCCTCCACCCCTCCCCCCTCAAAGACAGGTAAGAGGGCAGCGTGGGCCGGTACAATTACCCTCATTAGTCAAAGTTACAGGAGACAGATAATGCAGGGCGGAAATAACAGCCCCGAGAACCGCTGATGTGCACTCAAAGGTCACGAGGAATGGCGGAGGAGAATGTTAAAAGGAAGAGAAGGAGGACGAAGGCGATTTTCATTTTTTTTTTCTCTTTTCAACTTTTCAACTTCAACTTTTCAAAAAAGCATACAACAAAGCCAACACTATGCTCGGGTTCATAGCGAGGAACTTCGAGTGTAAAACGCCAGACGTGATGCTATCCTTGAATAATTCCATGGTAAGACCGCACCTCGAGTATGCAGTACAGTTCTGGTCTCCTAATTACAGAAAGGACATTGATTTACTGGAAAGGATTCAGCGACGCGCCACGAAAATGATACCAACCTTAAGGGCTCAACCGTACGAGGAACGACTCAAGCGACTCAATCTCTTTACATTAGAGAAAAGACGCCTACGAGGAGATATGATTCAAGTCTTCAAGTATCTGAAAAAATTCAATAACGTCGATTACTCCAATTTCTTTGAATTGCAAACCAACCTAAGAACTAGAAATAACGGTTTACCCATTCAGTCTAGTCGATGTAACACAGACATCGGAAGGAGTTTCTTTTCAAACCGAGTCATCCGTCACTGGAACAATCTTCCTTCAGAAGTAGTAAATGCGAATACTATCAACTCCTTCAAATATAGAATCGACCGTCACTTCGCTGCGTCGGGAGTAAACTGAATATTGAGTTGCTTTCATCTGCTCCTCAATATCGAGGTGCTTTCATCTACTCCTCAATGTCGAGGTGCTTTCATCTGCTCCCCAGGCCCCAGGCTGTCGAGCAGATTAAATCACCAAAGCGGGCAACCTCGTAATGAGCCAATAGGCTTTCTGTTGCCTGCGTTTCCATGTTTCCATGTTTCCATTTCCACCCTCCTCGCCTCTTCTCTCTTCTCTTCACTCGCCTCTTCCTTATTCCGTTTTCTCTCCTCTCTCCTCTCCTCTTTCTTCTGTTTTTTCTCCTCTTCATCCTCAGTTTTCCCTCTCCCTTTTCCATCTCCTTCCTCTCTTTTTCCCTTTCTTCTCCTGCTCTCCTCTCTCATTTTCCTCCCTTTTTCCCTTTCTTTTTTCCTCTCTTATTCACTCTCTTCACTCTCATTTCCTTTTTTTCTCTCTTTCTCTTTTCCTCTTCTCTCTCCGTCCCTCCTTTTCCAGTTCCTTCTTTTTCTCCCACTCCCTCTCTCTCAGACGTCCTATGGAAAATTAGTGCAATAAAGTATATGAAAATGCAGTATAATTCTATGCCCTCGGAACCATTGATATCGCAGTCACTTCATTAGGGGTGGAAAATTACGTTGGAACCGTTTAATGGCACACGCTGGTCAAGGGAAAAAAATGTGTGTAGTCTTGGTGCAGGTGCAAAATGTGCAAAATTTAGGTGGCGATGGATTTTTTTCCGAGGGGGGGAATATTGTGTAGAGGAGAGGGTAAGTGTGTGTGTGTGTGTGTGTGTGTGTGTGTGTGTGTGTGTGTGTGTGTGTGTGTGTGTGTGTGTGTGTGTGCTTGATGGGGGTGAGCTGGAGTGAGTGGGCGAGGAGAGAAAGAGAAGAAATAGGAGAGGAGAGAGGAGAGAAAACGGAACAGGAAAAAGGCTAGTGAAGAGAAGAGGGTTTGTGGGTACCTGAGTGAGTGTGTAAGACGTGTGTGTGTGTAGCTAGATATGTATACTGAATAGCACACACACACATACACACACACACACACACACACACACACACACACACACACACACACACACACACACTACCCCCCCACCCCCAACCCACCCCCCACACACACTCACAAACTCATCCCTACCAAACAAAACAAAACAAAATAGACAAACTAATAACAATAACAACCCGCCGCTCCTCGCGCGCGCCTCCCTCACCTGAAGTAACTAATTAAGGGAGATAATCAGAGCAGGTGAGACGCGCCCCCGTAGCTCCGCCCGCGCAGGTAAACTTTAATTAAAACTCCGCGCGAGACAACGTTTGCTCGACACATCCGGCACGGCTCGCAACGTTTTCCGGGCGAACAAACGTTGCACCGACACAGATGGATAATTTGTATGCTAATTAATAAAGCCTTCAACACTTACCTGAAAGAGAGAGAGAGAGAGAGAGAGAGAGAGAGAGAGAGAGAGAGAGAGAGAGAGAGAGAGATGAGAAAGATAAAGGTAAGTAAAGCATTCTCTCTCTCTCTCTCTCTCTCTCTCTCTCATGATACACACCTGAGGTAATAAAGCACTGCAGAAAAAACAATAATTCGCAGGTGTCAGTCAGTCAGTCAGTCAGTCAATTAGCGGGTCAATGCGCAGGTCAGTCAGTCAGTCAATCGGTTCATCAGGCACTCAGGCAGTTCGTCATATAGTCAATAATTCAGTCAATCAGTTACTCAATCAGTCGACCACCCAGTAAATATTTGTGCTGGTCAGTATGCTAATTGATCAGTCAGTCAGCCAGTCAGGTAATCATTCATTCTTTTAATCAGTTCATTTATCAGTCAGTCAATCAGTCAGTCAATCAGCCAGTCAATCGGTTAGTCAACTCATTCAATCATTTAATTAGTCAGTCATTCAGTCAGTCAGTCGGTTAGTCAATCAGTCAAGCAACCAGTCGGTAAACCAATCAGTCAGTCAGTCAATCAGTAAAGCAGCCAGTCAGTCAAGCAGCCAGTCAGTCAATCAGTCAGCCAGTCATTCAATCAACCAGCCAGTAAGCCAGTCAGTCAGCCAGCCAGTCAGTCAGCCAGCCAGTCAGTCAGCCAGCCAGTCAGTCAGCCAGCCAGTCAGTCAATCATTCAGCCAGTCAGTCAATCAACCAGCCAGTCAGCCAGCCAGTCAGTCAGTCAGCGAGCCAGTAAGCCAGTCAGTCAGCCAGTCAGCCAGCCAGTCAGCCAGCCAGTCAGCCAGTCAGTCAGTCAGTCAGCGAGCCAGTAAGCCAGTCAGTCAGCCTGTCAGTCAGCCAGTCAGCCAGCCAGTCAGCCAGTCAGTCACGTCTCTAAGCGAACGACACGCGAGCAAAATGTGTGAAAAATGTTTTAAAAAGCCTCGCATGTATCACGACTTTTTTTTTTCTTTTTGCTTTAATTCTCTCCAATTAGGGAAATAATACGTCGCGCCTGTTAATTACGCGTCGCACTTCCCTTCTACACCTGACGAGCGACGCGCACGTGATATTAACGAACGGAGAGCGCTGACGTTAATGACGCTCGTAGATTCTGCTGATACGACGAAGCCACTGCAGGAAATATCACGCGAAGTTGAGATATTATTGACGGGACTGCGGAGATCTGTCTTTGCAACGGCTCATCTTTCCTTCCTTTTTTTCTTGTATGTTGTCACTATTCAATTCCTTAGCTGTTCAGGGTGACTGTTTTGTGTTTATCGAATGTTTTTTTTTTTTCTATTTGCTGTAGATTAGACTGTAGACTTCGGAGATCTGTCTTTGCAACGGCTCACCTTTTCTTCCGTTTTTTCTTGTATGTTGTCACTATTCAATTCCTTAGCTGTTCAGGGTGACTGTTTTGTGTTTATCGAATGTTTTTTTTTCTATTTGCTGTAGATTAGACTGTAGACTTCGGAGATCTGTCTTTCTAACGTTCTTCTTCTGTTTTCATGGTTTTTTTCTTGTTTTCCCTTTCCGATTCCTTAGCAGTTGTGTTTGTTTTGTGTGTCTCGAATGTTTTTTTTTATACTGTAAACCGCGGAGTTCTGCCTTTGTTACGGCTCTCTTTTGTTTTCTTTTTTATTATTTCCTTCATTATTGTCGCTATTCGATTCCTGTGTCTGACTGCTTCGCGTTTCTCGAATGTTCTGATTTCTTTCCGTCCAGACTTCATTTATTAGATTCCTCCTCTGTTGCAGGGAAAATCAGTGAATTAAAACAATGATAAGACCCGTAGTGATAGATGTAGAGGAGACATGGACGTTAAAGAATAAAGGAGAGAGGAGGATGAGAAGAGAGGAGAGAGGAGGATGGGAAGAGAGGAAAGAGGAGGATGGGAAGAGAGGAGAGAGGAGGATGGGAAGAGAGGAGAGAGGAGGATGAGAAGAGAGGGGAGAGTAGAGGTGGAAGGGATGAGATGGACAATGGGAATATGAGAGAACAGGTAATATATGATAAATACTGATGTTATCTGTAGCAGGGACACGGACGCTAAAGAAGGGAGGAGAGAGAAAGCTGAGAAGGATAGAACAGAGATAAGATAATTGAGGTGGGCAACATATAAGGGAGTAGAAGAGCACGTAATAAATGAGGAATTGAGAAGGAGAGCAAAAGTGAAATGTGTTACGAAAAATTAATCTATACCGAATTTATCTAACCTTACCAAATTCACGAGCAACAGAGGATAAGAAAGCGTTAAAATGTGAAAATCAATACCACTACCACCTATAAACTAAAGCAAATACGATAAAAAAGAAAAGAAAAATACACGCACACATAAAAAGAGAAAATAAAAATGAAAATCTAAGCCCCCCTTCAAACGCAGGGTGGAATTTGGACCAATCAGGAGCGACGTAATATACCGCCTGGAGCCTCACGCGTTGGCAACCCATCAAAGAAAACGGGCCGCTAGGAGGAGCTGAGGGGAGGGGGAACTAGTGCGATATAAAGAAAGAAAACGGGCTAACGGATGCAGATAGAAGGGAGGGGAGACTGTACTGCAGGTGTGAGGAGCCTCGATTACAGGTTACCGTGATGAAGGGGAAGATGGGGGAGGAAGGGGAAGGGAAGGAAAGGAAAGGAGAAGTACAAAAAGGAGAGGAAAGGAAAAGCGGAAAGAAGAGAAGAGAGGAAAGGAGGTGAAAATATAGGTAGGGAGGAAAAGAAAAGGAGAAAAAGGTGAAAAAAGAATGAAGGGAAAATGAAAGGAGAGGTGGGGAATGGAGAGTGAAAGAGGAGAAGAGAGGAGAGAGGAGACAGGAAGGGGTGGAGAGGAAAGGAAAAAGAGGAAAACGGTGTATGGAGAAATGGAGAGGGAGTTGGGAAGAAGACGACGAAAGGAAAGGAGAAATGAGAAGAGACGAGGAGACAGGGCAGAAGGGAAGGTAGAAAAAAAAGAAGGGGAAGCAGGAAGAACTTAAGACATGAAAAGAGGGAGGCTAGAGGGAGATATACAGTAAATAACATGATAAAAGGCAGCCAGGAGATGAGAAGAGATAAAGATGCTGGGAGGAAGTGATGTTTGACAGGGAATAAAGATGATCATAATATTAACCCAGAGATATGGAGATGGCGATGATAACACTGCTGGAAAAATGCTACAAAAAAGATAGAAAGCGAGACAAAAAAAAATTAAGGGATGGAGATAAATAAATGGGATGAGAAAATTAGGAAAAAGAAAGAGGAGGATAAAAAGTAATAATAGGAATAGCTAAACAAAGATGATAACAAAAAACAAAAAAGATAGAAAGCGAGACCAAAAAAAATAAGGGAAGGAGATAAATAAATGGGATGAGAAAATGATGAAAAAGAAAGAGAAAGATAAATAAAGTACTAATAGGAATGAATAAATAAAGCGATAGTAAAACATATACCAAGGAAGAAAAGACAGTAAAGATGTTAGTAAAAAAAAGAAAGTGTTAGAAGAGATGATAGAGATGAAGAAAAAAATGTGAAGCGAGCGTAGCCATGATCCTAAAGTTTCGTAATTTCATGTGCGTGCGTGCGTTCGTGCGTGAACTTGTATTTCTCTTTTACTAATTATCACACGACCCAGCCAAGCATATCAATGGAAGCCTCGCGAAAAAGTGCACCAAATAAAATACAAAAAAATATATATGATGGAACTGCAGTCATACGCCCTTCTTCCTCCATTAGTAGTAGTAGTAGTAGTAGTAGCAGTAGTAGTAGTAGTAGTGATAGTAGTGGTGGTGGTGGTGGTGGTAGTAGTAGTAGTAGTAGTAGTAGTAGTAGTAGTAGTAGTAGTAGTGGTGGTGGTGGTGGTGGTGGTAGTAGTAGTAGTAGTAGTAGTAGTTGTAGTAGTAGTGGTGGTGGTGGTAGTAGTAGAAGTAGTAGTAGTAGTAGTAGTAGTAGGATTTTTTTAGCGGGCTTTTTTTTAGCGGGGTTTTTTTTTACACCTTTTTTTTTGTTGTCCTTGAGCTGTTTCTTTAGCTGTAAAAAAAAGTAAAGTGGTAGTAGTAGTAGTAGTAGTAGTAGTAGTATCAAACAGTGCAATAGATAAAGCCGGAAGGATATTAATATTAGAAGGTTAGAAGTCCATCACCAACGCCTAGCAAAAACAACAGTAACAGAAGACGAGAGACAAGACAAAATTGGCGACGAAGACAAAATGCTGATAACACGGAAACTCTCATGCAGCCGAGGACGAGGAAGACAAAGACGAGAGTGACGGAAAGACAAGACCAAACAAAGAGACGAACGAACACAAACACAAACACACACACACACACACAAACACACACACACACACACACTTCCACGTACCCACAGACACACACACAGACGGACAGACAGACAGACATTTCCAGACAGAGAGACAGACAGGGAAGTGATTAGACCTCCCTTGATGAGGAGGAGGAGGAAATAGGACGGAAGGGAGGGAGGGAAAGAGAGAGGGAGGAAGGGAGAGGAGAGGGAGGATGGGACGGAGATGGCAGGGAGAAGGAAAGGGAGTCATAGAGGGAATTAAAGAGGAAAAGAGGAAGGGAAGATAAAGTAAGGACAATGAAGGAAGGAAGAAGGAATAATGAAGGACAAAAGGAGAGAGTACAGGCAGGGTGAAAAGAAGGGAGGGAAGAAGGGAAGGGAGAGGAAGGGAAAGATAAAGAGCAAAAAGATGGATTTGAGAGAATGAGAAAAGAGAAAGAAGAAGGAAAGGGAGAGGAGGAATAAAAGGAGGGAAGTGTACGAGAGAGAAAGAGAGAGAGAGAGAGAGAGAGAGAGAGAGAGAGAGAGAGAGAGAGAGAGAGAGAGAGAGAGAGAGAGAGAGAGAGAGAGAGAGAGAGAGAGAGAGAGAGAGAGAGAGAGAGAGAGAGAGAGAGAGAGAGAGAGAGAGAGAGAGAGAGAGAGAGAGAGAGAGAGAGAGAGAGAGAGAGAGAGAGAGAGAGAGAGAGAGAGAGAGAGAGAGAGAGAGAGAGAGAGAGAGAGAGAGAGAGAGAGAGAGAGAGAGAGAGAGAGAGAGAGAGAGAGAGAGAGAGAGAGAGAGAGAGAGAGAGAGAGAGAGAGAGAGAGAGAGAGAGAGAGAGAGAGAGAGAGAGAGAGAGAGAGAGAGAGAGAGAGAGAGAGAGAGAGAGAGAGAGGGGTCGCAGCTGGAGTGGGAAGGAGGATAATGAAGGAGCGAAGATGACGCCCAAAAGTAATGATTAGAAACTTTTGGGAGAGAGAGAGAGAGAGAGAGAGAGAGAGAGAGAGAGAGAGAGAGAGAGAGAGAGAGAGAGAGAGAGAGAGAGAGAGAGAGAGAGAGAGAGAGAGAGAGATAACAGTACAAAAAAATCGAGCCAATAATCAAAACAATGCAAGCACTCCTCCTCCTCCTCCTCCTCCTCCTCCTCGGATTATCTCTCACAGTGGCAGGAAGTTTCTTATTGGATGAGAGAGATGGAGGAATTTTAAGCCTCGTACCCAAAAATCAGAAGAGAGGGTTGTCAATCTTGAGAGGAGAAGGAGGAAGAGAAGAAGGAGGACGAGGAGGAGGAAGAAGAAAAAGGAAACCAGTGAGGACAAGAAGATTAAGTATGGGAACACTGTAATGCAAAACGAAGATAAAAGAAACCAAAGACAATGAAAGTAAAAATATAAAAGGAAAGAGAGGGAGGAAAATTTACGCAGGGAAACACACGTGGAAAGGAACACAATAAAAAAGAGAAGGAAAAAAGGAAAGGAAAAACTAAACAGCAAATAAAGGAGGAAAGGAAAGGAGGAAAAAAGGAAAAGAAAAACTAAATTGTAAAGAAAAGGAGGAAAGGAAAGGAGGAAAAAAGGAAAAGAAAAACTAAACTGTAAATAAAGGAGGAAAGGAAAGGAGGAAATAAGGAAAAGAAAAACTAAACAGGAAATAAAGGAGGAAAGAAAAGGAGGAAAAAAGGAATAGAAAACCTAAACTGTAAAGAAATGAGGAAAGGAAAGGAAGAAAAAAGGAAAAGAAAAACTAAACAGGAAATAAAGGAGGAAAGGAAATGAGTAAAAAAGAAAAGGAAAAACTAAGCAGAAAGAATGAAAGGAAAACGGAAAATTGAAAAAGTGTCCCCGAAAAACAAAATTTCTCTTGTTCGCCACCAATTTGGCAAAAAGTGAAAATTACTAACAACTTCGTGACTCACATACACTCTTTCCTCCTCCTCTTCCTCTCACGTTTTTCTCTCTTCCTCCTCTTCCTCCTCCTCCTCCTCTTCTCGATAAACAGTAGTCTCGTCACCTCTTACTAGTCCTCTTCTTCCTCCTCCTCTTCCTGTTCTTTCTTTAACATTTTCTTTTCTAATTATATTTCGTTTTCTTTTTTTTTCCTTCTACTTCTTCCTCTAGTTCTTCGCCTCCTCCTCCTCCTCCTCCTCTTCTTTCTCTTTTTATCCTCCTCTTCCTCATTCATCTCCTATCTTTCTCCTCTTCCTCCTCCATCTTTTTTTTTCCTTTACCTCTTCTTCCTCCCCCTCCATCTTCCTACCCTCTTTTTCCAACTAGTATTTTTTGTTTCTCCCCATGCATCTTCTCTCAATCCTCCTTCTCCTCCTCCTCCTCCTCCTCTAGTTCTTCGCCTCCTCCTTCTCCTCTTTCTCCTTTAACTCCTTCTCTTCCTACTTCATCTCCTTTCTTCCTCCTCTTCCTCCTTCATCTTTTTCTTCTTTTTCCTCTTCTTCCTCCTCCTCCATCTTCCTCCCCAACTAGTATATTATTTTTTTCTCCCCATGCATTTTCTCTCAATCCTCCTCCTCCTTCTTCTCCTCCTCCTCCTCCTCCTCCGTCAATAAAAGGCTAACTGTGCAGAAACTCACACGAAAAAGCTACAATTCTCTAAAAACTTTGGCAGCCCGTTTTTTTTTTCCTTTTTCTTTTTTCTTTACGACTGACGAGAGCAAATGTGTCGCGAAATGTCTTGTGGGGATGGGGGAGGAGGAGGAGGAGGGAGGGGGGGGTACACACACACACACACACACACACACACACACACACACATGGCTATCCTTGTTCAGACGGTGCATATTTTCTTTTTTCTTTAAAGTTATTTTTAGTTTTAGTTCTTTTAGTTATTCTTCTTTTCCTCCTCCCCCTCCTCCTCTTCCTCCACTTTCGCCTCCTGCCCATCTTCTTTTCCTCCTCTTCCTCCTCCATCTTCCTCTCTCCTATTCAGAATAGTTGTTTAGATTGATAGACATATGGGAAGATTAATAGATAGATAGACAAATAGATAGATGGAGAGAGAGAGAGAGAGAGAGAGAGAGAGAGAGAGAGAGAGAGAGAGAGAGAGAGAGAGAGAGAGAGAGAGAGAGAGAGAGAGAGAGAGAGAGAGAGAGAGAGAGAGAGAGAGAGAGAGAGAATCACACACTTTATCAACATATCAATCATAAACACAACATACTTTCCCTTACAACCAATTACTATTAACATACTTTCCACTTGACCAAAACCTACACTGCGGCGCGTCATCCATCCCCAAACAAACTCTCAAAACTCTAAAATATCAAACACTCCCCGCCGCGCCATCTAGCGAGAGAGACAACAAAAGCCCTATTTACATAACACAGACAGGAAGTTATCGCCGCCCTCACCTCGCCTTTCGTCTCCTGGCTGCCGCGGGGACGAAGAGGGACGAAAACTAGCGAGGTGTTTCTCTCTTATCATCGTTTGTGTGCCGCGTTTTGCTCTTGCTATCGTTCGCAGGCGCTAGGGTGAAACAAGCTGGAAATAATTAAATAGAATAACTGAACTGTGAGAGAGAGAGAGAGAGAGAGAGAGAGAGAGAGAGAGAGAGAGAGAGAGAGAGAGAGAGAGAGAGAGAGAGAGAGAGAAAGCAAATCCCCCCCAACAATAAACTTAGATAACACACACACACACACACACACACACACACACACACACACACATCTTCTCCCTCTCTCCAATAATTAAATAGCATAACTGAAGAGAGAGAGAGAGAGAGAGAGAGAGAGAGAGAGAGAGAGAGAGAGAGAGAGTTGAAACACACATCAAAACAAGAGAAAACTAAACTTTCACAAAATATAAACACTAAGAAAACATTCATACACACACACACAAACCCCCCTTTCCCTCTCCCTGTCTCTATTTTTCTCTCCAATAATTGAATAACAACCAAAGAGAGAGAGAAGGAAAAATAAAAGAAAGAAGAAAACAAACAAAACAAACAAATAAACAAATAGAAAACATTAAAATCAAAACGTCGAGAAAACTAAAACAAAAAGAGTCATATAAGAAAACACACACCCTCCCTCCCTCTCCCTCTCTCACCCAATAGCCACAAAATCAATTAACAGTACCCGCCGCCCCTGGAGCCACGCGAGGTACTTGGGCCTCATGAAGGGAACAGGCCGCCGGGTCCTAGTCGTTGAGTCCCCGTTAGTCCTCCTCCCTTGCCCCCTCCGCCCCCCTCTGTCCCCTCTTTGTGGTGGGCGTCGGAACAAAGGAACAGACTTTCGACTTGTTGACACGCTGTTATGGAAGGCTACGAAGGGGAAGAGATGGGAAGGGAGGATAAGAGGAGAAGGAGGAGGAGGAGGAGGGGGAGGAGGCGGCGGAGGAGGAGATACAGGGGCTGGGATAAGAGAAACCGACGATAGAGAAGTAAAAGAAAGAAAAAAAGTAATAAACAAGTGGCTTCACATTGTTTTGGAAAGCGATAACAGGAGGAAAAAAGAAGAGAAGGCAGATGAGGAGGAGATGTAGAGGGATAAGAATAAAGAGGTAGGAAGGACAAAGTAAGGGAAGGAAAAGAAAGAGAAAGAAGTTGTTGCAGATTGTTTTGGTATGATACGAAGGGAGAGAGATGGGAGGGAAGGACAGAGAAGAGGAGGAGGAGGAGGAGGAGGAGATAATTATAAGGACAAGGATAGAGAGGAACGGGGGGGATAGAGGAAGGAAAGGAAAAAAAAGTTATCTCGCTGTTGTGGAAAGGGAGAAAGAAAGAATGATGGGAAGGGAAGACACGAGGAGAAATAGGAGATATAGGAGGACACGGACGATATGGGGAAGAAAGCAAAAAAAAGAAGTGATGTTGTTTTGGAATGGGAGGAAGGGAATAAAACAAGAAAGGGGAACATAGGAGGGGGAGGAGGAGGACGAAATAGGTTGATAAAATTAAAGAGTAGAGAAGGAAGGGGGGAAGAAAACGAAAAAAAAAGTTATGTTGTTTTCGAAAGCGAAGACGGAAATAAAACAAGAAAGGATAACGTAGGAGAAGAAGGAGAAGGAGATATAAAGGGAAAAGGATAAAGTGTGGAGAGGGAAAGAGGGAAGAAAACGAAAAAAAAAAGTAGTTACGTTGTTTTCGAGAGCGAGGACGGCAATAAAAACATGAAAGGAGAACAGAGGAGAAGGAGGAGAAGGAGATATAAGAGGAAAAGGATAAAGCGTGGAGAGGAAAAGAGGGAAGAAATGAAAAAAAAAAAGTTAGTTGTTTTTGAAAGCTGGGACGGGAATAAAGACATGAAAGGAGAACAGAGGAGAAGGAGAAGGAGATATAAGAGGAAAAGGATAAAGTGTGGAGAGGGAAAGAGGGAAAGAAAACGAAAAAAAAAAGTTAGTTGTTTTTGAAAGTGAGGACGAGAATAAAGACATGAAAGGAGAACAGAGGAGAAGGAGGAGAAGGAGATATAAGAGGAAAAGGGTAAAGTGTGGAGAGGAAAAGAGGGAAGAAAAGGAAAAAAAAAAGTTAGTTGTTTTTGAAAGCGAGGACGGCAATAAAAACATGAAAAGAGAACAGAGGAGAAGGAGGAGATAATTATAAGGGGATAAGGATGAGAGGAATAGGAGATAAAGAGACGTAAAAGAAAAATGAAGTTGTCCCGTTGTATTGAAAAGGATGGAAGGGAAGAGGAAAGGAGAAAATAAGTAAAAAAACAGAACAGAGGAGGAAAAGGAGGGGGAGGAGCAACAAAGGACATTGATAGAAAAACTGAGGATGGAAAAAGGAAAAACAGAAAAAGGTAGGAATTTTTCACGTCGTTATGAAAAGCCTCAAGAAAAACGGACTTATTTTCATGCTGTTATGGATAGCGAGAAAAGGAAAATGGAAGAATAGACGATACCATGCGGAAAGAGGGAGAGGAGGAGACCAAGAAAAGTAGAGGGAAGAGAGGAAGAGAGGAACACTGAGGAAACGTAACAAGCGGAAAAAGAGGAGGAGGAAGATAAAAACGATAAAAAGAGGAACAAACCCACAGTAACATACGGGAAGAAGAGGAGAGAGATAAGAGAATAGAGAAACACTAACACACACTAACACATACAGAAAGAGGAAGAGGAGGAACCCAAGTTAGTAAAAAGATAAGAACCAAAGAGATGACCACGAAAGACAACCACCACCACCACCACCACAACTTTCTAACATAGCGGCGGAGGCTTGAATGAGTGAGCTGAGTCTGGCGCGCGTTTGTCCCCTTCCTCAAGTCTCCCTGTCCCCTCCAAGCCCCTGTGGCGCAATCGGTTAGCGCACGGTACTTATAGACAGTGTTCGCTGCTAAGCCATGCCGGGGTTGTGAGTTCGAGCCTCACCAGGGGCAGCTGTTTTGGGCCGCGCGGACACCAAGACGGAGTGGAAGGAATCTGGGGTCAGTTGGTAATAAGGTCACTTGAGCGCGGTGATGGCAGTGGTGTTGTGTCCGTGAGTGAATGCTGTGCTCGTGTCCAGTGTTCGAATCTCCTTACTGTCATATCTTTTTTTTTATATGGAAAAAAGTCTCACTTGATACCATGCCCATTGAAGCCGTGGGGGGACGTTAAAAGACGGGGACTGGGGCCAAATGAGTAAACAGATATCCTCGTAGAAGCCTTACTGCCCTTTCTCTTATGTTCCAACCTTTGACCCGACCCCTGCCGCATGGTCCTATAACCTTTACCCCTTAGTTCTCCTTCCTTTACTTCCAGCGTTCAACTAATAATCCTTTGTGAATACTAACATAATAATCTTTGTCTTCATAATAATTTCACGGTATTAAATTTATGATGGAGCAAGTCGTGGTCATTTTTGCCTGTGGAAGGATTTTATTAATTCAGACGTTACAAATACATTATTATGTTCTTTTCTCATTTGCACTGAAATGAAAATCAGTCTCGGAATATACGTTATTATCAAGCTAAAGTTAATGTATTATATATCAAATTAACAGAAAGCTCGCGAAAGACTTAGATCCAATCTCCTGCAAATCGAGCAGCAGGAGTTCCTCGAGACGAGCTGAATCACAACAAATACTGAACTCTGAGCAGACAAGTTGATCAGCCGGTAATGAGTTTCCACGCCGCCCTCAGGAACTATTGCTTAAGTAATTGCAATAACAACACACGAGCTGCCGGGACAGAATTACGATCATAGAATAGTTTTTAAGACTAAGGAAACACACTGAAGAGGGGAGTTCCGTGGATTTAAATTCGACCATACAGCTTAAGTAGTTTTTTTTCTGGTATTCTCAACTAACCCTTCCATGGACTTCTCTGAACAGGGTCAACCGAGGTCATCAGCATCTCAAAGGAGCCTCACACATACCTTTATGCACCTGTTGACCTCGCACAAGACAACCCTACACTTAACAACCCCTTTCAACATCTCTAGGGAACCTCGCACCTGATTTCACTCACCTGCGCTACGAACCTGATACAAGACACCCCGCACCCAATAACTCTTCCCAGCATCCTAAATGATCTCACATCTGTATTAATCACCTGTTGAAACCTCGTACCTTGCATTCGACCCCTTCAATGGGATCCTCGTAGCAAACTAAGGAGCTGTATCTGTACCCCTGTTAACTTGTACAAGATAACTCCTTCAGTGGCCTCCTGGGAACTTAATACCTGTCTCCATGCACATGTTAACCCGTCCGCTACGATTGGCATGAATTTGGCTTTCACTGGTAGCTTGGTAACATAATTATAGTCCCAGGTCTTTCTCAGCCTCTGTGGTGGATAGTGGAGTGTTTCCCATGTGGTACTGGTGTGCTGGATATCCTCTCCCAAGGTGCAGAACTCTACATTTTTCTTCATTGCCACTTTTTGTTCCACTTCCGTAGCTTGGTGATGTCTTCTGGTAGGAAATCCGCAGTCAAGGGGTTAACCTAAGTACTAGACACCACGCATTTAGCAAACCCTTTCATTGGACGCCCCGAAACACTCTAGGGATCTCTACGCTGTCTTTCTACGCATGTTAACTTAGCACAAGTCAACCCCTTCAATGAGCTCCCGGAAATTAATCACCACTCCAGCACGGACCTCAATCAGCGGCGGCTCTGCGCAGGCAAGTACACATGAGTGAGCCGGGGACGGGCGCCAGCAGGCCTAACGTGACCCACATAACGGAACTTTAGGAGCGAGAACGGCTGAGGCGGCCCCTAACAATAGAACACGCCGACCCGCGCTCTGATAGTGGGAGCGATACCGACAGGCTGACTAACACACACACACACACACACACACACACACACACACACACACAGGAAGCCACGGATAAACAGAATTCCACCTATGACAGAGAGCAACAGAGAGAGTGAGAGGTTGGAAAATGAAGGAAGAAAATATTGATAACAAAAAAATAAAGAAATCAAGGAAAAAACGGCGAAGGGAAACAAAAGAAAGATAGAAAGCAAAAGTAAGAAAGCAGCTTTACCGTAATACAAAACAAAGCTGACTCGTAAAGTAATCATACAGTTCAATAAATTCATTTGTTATTCAACCATAAATCAACAGACATCATTGACAGTACTATAATAACCTGTCACCCGAACACACTCATGAACTTTCAGTGTAAATTGTTCATATCTACATTTTGCGGATGAATATGCTCTAATCTGAGGTCAGCAAACTAATTAACTGACTACCTACAAAATATCAACGGCCTTCCAAAACACATGCAATACCCCTGCAACACAAGCAGCACGAAATTACCCCCAACACCCAAACAAAACAAGCAACACTCCCACAACACAAAGGTCACTACGTCATTTAAATACCATCAAACAAGAAAAACATCTACAATTAACCCCCCAAAAAAACAAGCAACACTCCTAGAACACAACTAACACAAAGTCACCCCAACACCCAAACAAAACAAGTAACACTCCTACAACACAAAGATCACTACGTCACTAAAACACCGTCACACAAGAATTACCCCTATAACTACCCCCCCCCCCCTCAAAAACCAAGCAAACAATCAAAGCAACACAACAAGCACCGAGTCATCTCAACACCCTCACTAAACAAGCACACGCAATACTCCTACAACACAAAACTCAATAAATCGTCTCAAAATTGTCACTCAAAAAACATCCTGACAACTAGCCCCACCCCCACCCTCCACCCCACCCCACCCCGAAAAACAAGCAACACTCCTGCAACACAACAAGCACCAAGTCACCCCAAAACCCTCACCAAAGAACCACATGCAACAGTACCACAACACAACACGCACGGAGTAAGTCACCCCGACCCCTCCATCCCCAAACCCGCCCGGCCCACTGAGTCCCATTGAGCTGAGGCCCCGTGAAAGACGCCTCAAGCTACACTGGACCGAGCCGAAGCCGCTATTCACCGCCGAAGGGATCCCACGCAGCCAGCCACCCAGCCAGTCGGGCCAATGACTCCCTTAGGCAACAAATCCTATTAAGGTAGATTGGCGGGATTAACAAATGCTCACCTGCGGGAAACGAGCCTGATTAACAATCTCTGGAAATACCACCAAAATGCAGCGACGCGAAGGCCACTAAATAATTTCCCTTCGACCTCACATCCGCCAGAAGTAATGTCTTAAAGGTGAGATATCGACTCAGGTGTGCCGACCCATCCCGCCGCCAGCCAGGTGATCACTTGAGAGAGAGAGAGAGAGAGAGAGAGAGAGAGAGAGAGAGAGAGAGAGAGAGAGAGAGAGAGAGAGAGAGAGAGAGAGAGAGAGAGAGAGAGAGAGAGAGAGAGAGAGAGAGAGAGAGAGAGAGAGAGAGAGAGAGAGAGAGAGAGAGAGAGAGAGAGAGAGAGAGAGAGAGAGAAACTATATTATAACAGAAGAAAGCGATGCAAGAAAAGATGATAAAGAGATGTGTTTGTTAGGAAATTGATGATGATGATGATGATGATGACGACGATGATGACGACGATGGTGTACAGACAAGATAAGAGTGAAAATTACAGCCATTCAACTAAAAGAGTTAATCGTGCAGTGTAATATAACCATCCCTTTAAAACTAAGTAGTAATATAAATGAAGATAATAATAACAATAGTAATAAAAAAATATCCATAAAGGTAATAAAATGATACTCGTTTAGGTGAAAACACTCCATTATCATTAGGCAGAAGAGGAAGAGAGACAAGCAACAAGAGGAGTAAGAGGATGGAAGTAGGAGAGGAGGAAGAGAAGGAGGGAGAGAAGAAGAAAGTTAGTTAAAGAAGAATGTAGGAAGAAGAAAGAAGTTGGAGAGGAAAAGGAGGGAGAGTGGAGGAAGGAAGTGGAAGAGAGGAGAGACAGGAGGAAGGAAACAAAAGAGGAGGAAAGATAGTGGAGGAATGAGGTAGGAGAGGAGGGAGAGAGGAGGAAGGAAGTGGGAGAAGAGGAGGGACACAGGAGGAAGGAAGCAAAAGAGGAGGAAGGATCGTGGAGGAATGAGGTAGGAGAGGAGGAGGGAAAGTGGAGGAAAAAAGGTTAAGGGAGAAAGTTAAGACCCAAGAAGAACGCCGCTGCTCGCTGACTGACTGGGTTAAAAATAGAGGAAAGTCGAAGGTTTTGCCAAGTCTCTCTCTCTCTCTCTCTCTGATGAAAACAAAAACATGGAAGAATACGTAGATAAAGAGATAGATACGGATAGATACACGCACAGCAAAAACTCTCCTTCCTCCTCCTCCTCCTCCCCACCATAACTTCAGGAATCAGATCAAGGCCACTCAGCCTCCCAACATGACGAGGCTCCCAAATGGGCCATCAAGTATTGAATGAAAACCACACGCCTCACTTTTCTTCTCTCTCTCTCATCTTTCCTTCGTTCTATCATCATTTTAGTATATGATAACAGAGGTAGTAAAAGTAGTAGCAGTATTAGTAGTAGTAGTAGTAGTAGAGAAAATAAAAAAAAGATTATAAAAAACAAATGGGAAGAAAAATAGAATCAGTAAGTTGATATGTGACAAGAGAAAACTATCAAAGGAAATGAAAGGAACAAAAAATGAGCAAAAAATAAATTTAAAAAAAATGAAAGATAAGAAAAATAGTAAAAGGAAAGGAGAGAAAAGGAAATAAAGTCAGCGTTATATCATACTTTGCAAGTCATGAATGTTTACTAAGGAGCAAGAGAGAACACGGGACGAACTAAAATAACAAATGGACGTAAAGATAAAGAAATAAGATAAACAAGAGACGCTGAGAACAAAGGCAAACAAGTAAACAATAAAGATAATGAAAGAAAGAATAAAAATAAAGAGGTTGAATTAAAACAAAAAAACATGGAAGGGATAAAGAATGGTGATGAAAATAAAACTATACAAACAACCTAAAGGAAAATAAAACAGACAAGAGGCAGAACATGAGAAAGAAAGAAAACCCAAAAAGGAAAAAAAAGAAAAAGGAAGAAAATAAAATCGGACCAAGAAAAGACACAAACACAAACACTTAAAGAAGAAGACAAAAGGTAGGACAAAAAAATATATAAATGCAAGAAACGTAAATGAAAACTAAGAAAATTAAGATTAAACAAATAAAATAACCAAAGGAAACAAGAAAACAAAGAAGAGAATAGACTTGGAGATTAATTAAGAGAGCAACTATTAAAGAAAGCAAACAACAACAACAACAACAACAACAACAACAACAACAACAACAACAACAACAACAACAACAACAACAACAACAGCAAAACAATCTGGGTAAAAAATTTTAAAAAAACATTGAAACCAAAATTAGAACCAAAACAAAACAAAAAAAACATCAAAGAAAGCCAGAAAGACAGACAGGCAAGGATGGACAGACAGACAGCAAAACACGAAGAAAAAAGAAAAAGAGAAGGCAAAAAAAAAGACTTGAGACGCAGAATAAGACACAAATAGAAGAAAACCTCCGAGGGATGGCGTACACAGAAATAAGAGGAGGAGGAGGAGGAGGAGGAAGAAGAAGAAAAAGCGAAAAAAGCGTAGGAGGAGACAAGAAAGCAAGACAGATGATAATAACGATGACGACAAAGAAAGATAAAGACGAGAATAAAGATATAAATCGAGAAGGAGGATGAAGAGGAGGAGAAAAGGGACGAGAAAAAGTAGAATTCATTGATGATAGAGCGAAAGAAGAAAGAAGAAGAAGAAGAAGAAGAAAAAGAAAAAGAAAAAGGAAAAGAAAAAGAAGAACAAGAACAAGAAAAAGAGGAAAAAGAAGAAGAAGAAGAAGAAAAAGAAGAAAAACGTACAAAACTATATAAGCTTAAGAAATATGAGCAAGAAAAAACAAAAAAATGAGACAAGAACTTAACGAAAATCGAACCGAGGATGATGAGGACGAAGAAGAAGAAGAAGATGATGATGATGATGATTATGGGGATGAGGAAGAGAAGGAGGAGGAAGAGGAGGAGGAGGAACAAGAACCAAAAAAGAAGAACACGAACAAGACATAGTAGAAAAGAGATACACGACGATAAAGGAGAGCAGAAAAAACAAGACAACCCCAAAAAAAAAAAGAAATAAAGGAAGCGAAAAGACAAAGAAAGCACACAAAGAAAGAATAGACGGAGGAAGAACAAGAACAATAAGACCACGAACAAGACAGAGTAAGAAAGAAATGCACAACAAACAGGAGAAAAAGACGAAAAAAAAAAACACTAAAGAAAAGCAAGACCAAAAAAAAAGGTAAACAAACCGAAAAAAAGGAAAACAATCAAACACACACACACACACACACACACACACACACACACACACACACACACACACACACACACACACGAAAAACTATCACCCCCCCTCCCCCACCCCCTACCCCCCTACCCACACACACATCCGGGTACCCATAAATACGGGTGTGGATTGCCCCGGGGGACCAAGTGCCACCCACGGGACGCCTCAACGCCCACTATGTCAGGATGGCGCCCCCTGGAGGAGACTGGCCCGGCTGATAAGGGAGAAGAGGGGGGGGAGGAGGAGGGAGAGGGAAAGGGATAAGGAAAGAAGATGGGATTGACCAGAAAGGGAAAAGGGAATGAGGGAGGGGAGGGAGAGGCGGAAGAAGAACGCGATGGAAAAAACGGTAGGATGGAAGGGAAGGAAAGGGATAGGAAAGGATGGGATAGGAAACGAAAGGATAGGAAAGGAAATGGAACTGACAGGATAGGAAAGAGAGAGGGAGGGGAGGAAGGGGAGGGAGAGGAGGAAGACAAGAAAGAAAAATCAGGGACAAAGGAAGAGAAAATGAAGAGGAAAGGAAAGGAAAGGCCAGAGAGGAGGGAAGAACAGGGAAGGAGAGGAGAGAGAAAAGGAAAACGAACAGCACGAACAAAATAAAAAGAAATCGAATGGGGAGAGATAGGGAGATGAAGAGAGGGAGAGGGATTAAGTTAAGGGAGAGGAAAGGAGAGACGGAGAGAGGAGGGGAAAATGAGGTGCAAGAAAAGGGGAAGGGGGAGGATTGTAGGAGAGGAGGGACTGAAGAAAAAGGAGAGGGGGTGAGGGAAAGTGGAATTGGTTGAGAGTGGAAGGGAAAGGGATGGAAAGGGAGATGGGGATGAGAAGTAAAAGGGATGGAGGAAAAGGTGTTGGGAAAGGAGACGGTGAAGGGAAGAAAGGAAAGGAAGGAAAAGACGCAAGAAAGGAGGAGAGTGAGAAAGTTATCCATGCAATTTCTTTTTTTTTTCTTTCTTTCGTTGTCAGAATCAGCTTTCTCTTACAAATTCGTCCAAAAACCTTGAAATTCGGAAATATACACAGCAGTTTTTATTTCTATTTTGTCTGGCTTTGTCTCCTTGCATATCTGAGAAACAAAGAACTTCAGAAATACACACCACAGTTTCAATCTATATTTCCTCTGGTTTGGTCTCCTTGTGCAACAGACATACACAGAAATACAGATATACACAACACTTTACATTCCACTGGCTTGGTCTCCTTGTATATCTGAGAAACAAAGAACTTCAGAAATACACACCACAGTTTCAATCTATATTTCTCTGGTTTGGTCTCAACAAAGAACTTCAGAAATACACACCAATTTCAATCTCTATATTTCTCTGGTTGGTCTTCCTTGTGCAACAGACACACACCACAATTTCAATCTATATTTCCTCTGGTTTGGTCTCCTTGTGCAACAGACATACACAGAAATACAGATATACACAACACTTTACATTCCACTGGCTTGGTCTCCTTGTATATCTGAGAAACAAAGAACTTCAGAAATACACACCACAGTTTCAATCTATATTTCCTCTGGTTTGGTCTCCTTGTGCAACAGACATACACAGAAATACAGATAAACACAACACTTTACATTCCCATGTCTTTGTCTCCTTGTATATCTGAGAAACAAAGAACTTCAGAAATACACACCACAGTTTCAATCTATATTTCCTCTGGTTTGGTATCCTTGTGCAACAGACATACACAGAAATACTTAAACACACAACACTTTACATTCCACTGGCTTGGTCTCCTTGTATATCTGAGAAACAAAGAACTTCAGAAATACACACCACAGTTTCAATCTATATTTCCTCTGGTTTGGTCTCCTTGTGCAACAGACATACACAGAAATACTTATACACACAACACTTTACATTCCACTGGCTTGGTCTCCTTGTATATCTGAGAAACAAAGAACTTCAGAAATACACACCACAATTTCAATCTATATTTCCTCTGGTTTGGTCTCCTTGTGCAACAGAAATACGCAGAAATACAGATATACACGACACCTTATATTCTACTGGCTTGGTCTCCTTGTATATCAAAGAAACAGAAATACAACACATACACAATTGAAGGTTTATATTTCCCTTAGTTTCATGTTCTTGAATAATAAAGAGAAACAAAAATACACATCACAGAAGTTTAAATTCCCTTTTTGTTTCGTCTCCTTGGCTGCCGCAGTAACGTGGTAATACAGAAATACACTCCACAAAGTTTCTGTTTCCTCAAGTTTCGTCTCTATGAAAAACACAAAACAAACACACGCCGCAACACTTCAAAGGACTGAACAACACACACACACACACACACACACACACACACACACACACACACACACACACACACACACACACACACACACACACACACACACACACACACACACACACACACACACACACACACACACACACACACACACACACACACACACACACACACAGATAGAGACAGATAGATAGAGAGAGAGAGAGAGAGAGAGAGAGAGAGAGAGAGAGAGAGAGAGAGAGAGAGAGAGAGAGAGAGAGAGAGAGAGAGAGAGAGAGAGAGAGAGAGAGAGAGAGAGAGAGAAACCACAAACACACACTACATAAACTTCTACCTCTTTAAATAACAGAGCAACACACAAACACACACACAAACAAACTAACACAAACACCAACAAACACACACTGCAATGCCTCCAACACCTAAACAAAACAATAAAGAAAAACACAAACACACACACAGCACAAACTTCCACCTCCTTGAAAAACAGAGCAACACACACATACACAAACATACAAACAAACACACACACAAACAGCCATACAAAACCGACTGCCCCTTGATCCTACTGCGAAAGGACCGACATCAAACGACTCTTGATATGCCGCTCGCCTGTCTGTCTGTCTGTCAATCTGTCTGTCTGTCTGTCTTATATGTGCGGGCTCCTGTTGCTGACACGTGCGAGAGTAGCAGTAGTAGTAGTAGTAGTAGTAGTAGTAGTAGTAGTTATTGTTGTTGATGTTGTTATTGTTGTTTTTACCATTATCATTATTTGTATTATTGTTGTTGTCGAATATGCGGTTAAAAACAATCTATCAATCTTTATATATCTATCTATGCCTATTATCTATCTATCTACCGATTTATCTATCTTTCTACCTACACGTTACATCTTCTATTAATCTATCTAACTATTTATCCTTAATTACGTCTATCCATACAATTCACCTTTGTATTTAATTCATTACATCCTCCCACGAGACAGACAGTGTTCATAGAATTATATAATACCAGATCCTACATTTGGAACTGCAACGGCAGGGTCGAATTATGTGAAGAGAGAGAAGGAATATTGTGTCGATGTACCACCGTGATGATACCGAAGGATATGGTGAAGAAAGAGTAAGAAGTAAAGAACATAAAAAGTAAGTAGCTTTGGGAAGGAGGAGTAAAAAGGAAAGAACAGGAAGAGTAACTGACTAAGATTTGATGAAGGAAGTGTAGGAAATTAAGAACAAAAGTAGCGATTTCAGGAAGGAGTAAGAAGTAAGCAGGAGAAGTAAGAAGAAGAAGAAGAAGAAAAACAAGAACAAGAACAAGAACAAGAAGAAAAAGAGCAAGAAGAAGAAGAAGAAGAGATAAAAAAATACATGTATGTAATTACCAATCCTTCCCCTATCCACCAGTCCCATTACAAACCCTTCCCCTATCCACCAGTCCCATTACCAACCCTTCCCCTATCCACCAGTCCCATTACCAGTCCACAGTCCCATTCCTTCCTGGTCATTCCACAGTTCCACACCAACCTTCAGCCCACAGTTCTCTTCACCAGTCCCACACATTGGTTCTGTTTCACAGTCCCATTCTTGAAGTCTCATTGTTCTTCATTCACCACTGTCAAGTCCAGTTCATTGTTCTGTTCAATCTGTTCATAAGTCCCATTGGTCATACTGGTTCATTGGGAAGATTAGTTACAACCGGACTCAGTCCACATTAATTGGTCATGGGACTGGTGGATTAAGGATTATCCACGGTCCCAAATGGGACTGGTGGATAGGGAAGGATTGGTAATGGACTGGTGATAGGGAAGGATTGTAATGGGACTGGTGATAGGGAAGGGTTGGTAATGGGACTGGTGGATAGGGAAGGGTTGGTAATGGGACTGGTGGATAGAAGGGTTGGTAATGGGACTGGTGGATAGGGGAAGGGCTGGTAATGGGACTGGTGGATAGGGAAGGATTGGTAATTGGACTGGTGGATAGGGGAAGGGTTGGTAATGGGACTGGTGGATAGGGAAGGATTGGTAATGGGACTGGTGGATAGGGAAGGCTGGTAATGGGACTGGTGGATAGGGGAAGGATTGGTAATGGACTGGTGGATAGAAGGATTGGTAATGGGACTGGTGGATAGGGAAGGGTTGGTATGGGACTGGTGGATAGGGAAGGGTTGGTAATGGGACTGGTGGATAGGGGAAGGATTGGTAATGGGACTGGTGGATAGGGGAAGGGTTGGTAATGGGACTGGTGGATAGGGAAGGATTGGTAATGGGACTGGTGGATAGGGAAGGATTGGTAATGGGACTGGTGGATAGGGAAGGATTGGTAATGGGACTGGTGGATAGGGAAGGTTGGTAATGGGGCTGGTGGATAGGGGAAGGATTGGTAATGGGACTGGTGGATAGAAGGATTGGCAATGGGACTGGAGGATAGGAGAAGGATTGGTAATGGGACTGGTGGATAGGGGAAGGATTGGTAATGGGACTGGTGGATAGGGAAGGATTGGTAATGGACTGGTGGATAGGGGAAGGATTGGTAATGACTGGTGGATAGGGAAGGATTGGTAATGGGACTGGTGGATAGGGAAGGATTGGTAATGGGACTGGTGGATAGGGGAAGGATTGGTAATGGGACTGGTGGATAGGGAAGGATTGGTAATGGACTGGTGGATAGGGAAGGATTGGTAATGGGACTGGTGGATAGGGAAGGATTGGTAATGGGACTGGTGGATAGGGAAGGATTGGTAATGGGACTGGTGGATAGGGAAGGGTTGGTAATGGGACTGGTGGATAGGGAAGGATTGGTAATGGGACTGGTGGATAGGGAAGGATTGGTAATGGGACTGGTGGATAGGGAAGGATTGGTAATGGGACTGGTGGATAGGGAAGGGTTGTAATGGGACTGGTGGATAGGGAAGGTTGGTAATGGGACTGGTGGATAGGGAAGGATTGTAATGGGACTGGTGGATAGGGAAGGGTTGGTAATGGGACTGGTGGATAGGGAAGGATTGTAATGGGACTGGTGGATAGGGGAAGGGTTGGTAATGGGACTGGTGGATAGGGAAGGATTGGTACGGGACTGGTGGATAGGGGAAGGATTGGTAATGGACTGGTGATAGGGGAAGGGTTGGTAATGGGACTGGTGGATAGGGAAGGTTGGTAATGGACTGGTGGATAGGAAGGATTGGTAATGGGACTGGTGGATAGGGAAGGATTGGTAATGGGACTGGTAATAGGGAAGGGTTGGTAATGGGACTGGTGGATAGGGAAGGGTTGGTAAGGGACTGGTGGATAAATTGGGGACTGGTGGATAGAGGAAGGTTGGTAATGGACTGGTGGATAGGGAAGGGGTTGGTAATGGACTGGTGGATAGGGAAGGGTTGGTAATGGGACTGGTGGATAGGGAAGGATTGGTAATGGACTGGTGGATAGGGAAGGGTTGGTAATGGGACTGGTGGATAGGGAAGGTTGGTAATGGACTGGTGGATAGAGGAAGGATTGGTAATGGACTGGTGGATAGGGAAGGATTGGTAATGGGACTGGTGGATAGGGAAGGTTGGTAATGGACTGGTGGGGAAGTAATGATGGACTGGTGGATAGGGAAGGATTGGCACGGGACTGGTGGATAGGGAAGGGTTGGAATGGGACCTGTGGATAGGGGAAGGATTGGTAATGGGACTGGTGGATAGGGAAGGATTGGTAATGGACTGGTGGATAGGGAAGGTTGGTAATGGGACTGGTGGATAGGGAAGGATTGGTAATGGGACTGGTGGATAGGGAAGGATTGCATGGGACTGGTGGATAGGGAAGGGATTGCAAGGGACTGGTGGATAGGGGAAGGTTGGTAATGGGACTGTGGATAGGGAAGGGTTGGTAATGGGACTGGTGGATAGGAAGGGCTGGTATGGGACTGGTGGATAGGGGGTTGGTAATGGGACTGGTGGATAGGGGAAGGTTTACAATGGGACTGGTGGATAGGGAAGGGTTGGTAATGGGACTGGTGGATAGGGGAAGGATTGGTAATGGGACTGGTGGATAGGGAAGGCTGGTAATGGACTGGTGGATAGGGGAAGGTTGGTAATGGGACTGGTGGATAGGGAAGGATTGGTAATGGACTGGTGGATAGGGAAGATTGGTAATGGGACTGGTGGATAGGGGAATTGGTAATGGACTGGTGATAGGTACAATGGGACTGGTGGATAGGGAAGGATTGGTAATGGGACTGTGGATAGGAAGGGCTGGTAATGGGACTGGTGGATAGGGGAAGGTTGGTAATGGACTGGTGGATAGGGAAGGATTGGCACGGGACCGGTGGATAGGGCGTTGGTAATGACAGGATAGGGAAGGATTGGTAATGGGACTGGTGGATAGGGAAGGATTGGTAATGGGACTGGTGGATAGAGGAAGGATTGGTAATGGGACTGGTGGATAGGGGAAGGATTGGTAATGGGACTGGTGGATAGGAAAAGGATTGGTAATGGGACTGGAGGATAGAGGAAGGATTGGTACGGGACTGGTGGATAGGGAAGGATTGGTAATGACTGGTGGAGGGGAAGGATTGTAATGGGACTGGTGGATAGGGGAAGGATTGGTAATGGGACTGGTGGATAGGGAAGGATTGGTACGGACTGGTGGATAGGGGAAGGATTGCATGGGACAGGTGGATAGGGAAGGATTGGTAATGGACAGGATAGGGAAGGATTGGTAATGGACTGGGATAGGGGAAGGATTGGTAATGGGGTTGTGGATAGGGAAGGATTGCATGACTGGTGGATAGGGAAGGATTGGTAATGGACTGTGGATAGGAAGGATTGGTAATGGGACTGGTGGATAGGGGAAGGGTTGGTAATGGACTGTGGATAGGGAAGGATTGGTAATGGGACAGGTGGATAGGGAAGGTTGGTAATGGACAGGTGGATAGGGGAAGGATTGGTAATGGACAGGTGGATAGGGAAGGGTTGGTAATGACTGGTGGATAGGGGAAGGCTGGTAATGGGACCGGTGATAGGGAAGGATTGGTAATGGGACTGGTGGATAGGGAAGGATTGGTACGGGACTGGTGGATAGGGAAGGATGGTACGGGACCAGTGGATAGGGAAGGATTGGTAATGGGACTGGTGGATAGGGAAGGAATGGACTGGTGGATAGGGGAAGGATTGGTAATGGGACTGGTGGATAGGAGAAGGATTGGTAATGGACCGGTGGATAGGGAAGGTTGGTACGGGACTGTGGATAGGGGAAGGATTGGTAATGGGACTGGTGGATAGGGAAAGACTGGTAATGGGACTGGTGGATAGGGAAGGATTGGTAATGGACTGGTGGATAGGGGAAGGATGGTAATGGGACTGGTGGATAGGGAAGGACTGGTAATGGACTGGTGGATAGGGAAGGATTGGTAATGGACTGTGGATAGGGAAGGATTGGTAATGGGACTGGTGGATAGGGAAGGGCTGGTAATGGGACTGGTGGATAGGGAAGGGTTGGTAATGGACTGGTGGATAGGGAAGGATTGGTAATGGGACTGGTGGATAGGGAAGGATTGTAATGGACAGGTGGATAGGAAGGATTGGTAATGGGACTGGTGGATAGGGAGGGTTGGTAATGGGACTGGTGGATAGGAAGGATGGTAAGGACTGGTGGATAGGGGAAGGATTGGTAATGGGACTGGTGGATAGGGAAGGATTGGTAATGGACTGGTGGATAGGGAAGGATTGGTAATGGGACTGGTGGATAGGGGAAGGATTGGTAATGGACTGGTGGATAGGGAAAGGGCTGGTAATGGACTGTGGATAGGGAAGGATTGGTAATGGACTGGTGGATAGGGGAGGTTGGTAATGGGACTGGTGGATAGGGAAGGATTGGTAATGGGACTGGTGGATAGGGAAGGTTGGTAATGGACTGGTGGATAAGGGAAGATTGGTAATGACTGGTGGATAGGGAAGGATTGGTAATGGGACTGGTGGATAGGGAAGGATTGGTAATGGGACAGGATAGGGAAGGGCTGGTACGGACTGTGGATAGGAAGGATTGGTAATGGACTGGTGGATAGGGAAGGGTTGGTAATGGACTGGTGGATAGGGAAGGATTGGTAATGGGACCGGTGGATAGGGGAAGGGTTGGTAATGGGACTGGTGGATAGGGAAGGCTGGTAATGGACTGGTGGATAGGGGAAGGATTGGTATGGGACTGGTGGATAGGGAAGGGTTGGTACGGGACCAGGATAGGGAAGGGGTAATGGACCGTGGATAGGGTACTGCATGGGACTGGTGGATAGGGGAAGGATTGGTAATGGGACTGGTGGATAGGGAAGGATTGGTAATGGACTGGTGGATAGGGGAAGGTTGGGTAATGGGACTGGTGGATAGGGAAGGATTGGTAATGGGACTGGTGGATAGGGAAGGTTGGTAATGGACTGGTGGATAGAGGATGGTAATGGACTGGTGGATAGGGAAGGTTGGTAATGGGACTGGTGGATAGGGGAAGGATTGGTAATGGACTGGTGGATAGGGAAGGATTGCTGGTAATGGACTGGTGGATAGGGAAGGATTGGTAATGGACTGGTGGATAGGGGAAGGATTGTAATGGACTGGTGGATAGGGGAAGGTACGGGACAGGTGGATAGGGAAGGATTGGTAATGGACCAGGATAGGGAAGGATTGGTAATGGGACTGGTGGATAGGGAAGGTTGGTAATGGGACTGGTGGATAGGGTTGATTGGTAATGGACTGGTGGATAGGGGAAGGTTGGTAATGGACTGGTGGATAGGGGAAGGATTGGTAATGACCGGTGGATAGGGGAAGGATTGGTAATGGGGTGGATAGAGGGTGGCTGGTAATGGGACTGGTGGATAGGGGAAGGATTGGTAATGGGACCGGTGGATAGGGAAGGCTGGTAATGGGACTGGTGGATAGGGAAGGTCAAATGGACCAGGATAGGGAAGGATTGGTAATGGGACTGGTGGATAGGGGAAGGATTGGTAATGGACTGGTGGATAGGAAGGGTTGGTTTATAAATGACTGGTGGATAGGGGAAGGTTGGTACGGGACTGGTGTGATAGAAGGATTGGTAATGGACTGGTGATAGGGAAGGATTGGTAATGGGACTGGTGGATAGGGAAGGGTTGGTAATGGGACTGGTGGATAGGGAAGGGTTGTAATGGGACTGGTGGATAGGGGAAGGATTGGTAATGGGACTGGTGGATAGGGCGATTGCAAGGACTGGATTGGTACGGGACTGGTGATAAAGGGTTGGTAATGGACCGGTAGATAGGGAAGGCTTATAATGGAATGGTGGATATGGAAGGATTGGTATGGGACTGGTGGATAGGAAGGGGTTGGTAATGGGACTGGTGGACAGGGGAAGGATTGGTAATGGGACTGGTGGATAGGGAAGGATTGGTACGGGACTGGTGGATAGGGAAGGAGGTACGGGACTGGTGGATAGGGGAAGGATTGGTAATGGGACGGTGGATAGGGAAGGATTGGTACTGACAGGTGATAGGGAAGGATTGGTAATGGGACTGGTGGATAGGGGAAGGGTTGGTAATGGGACTGGTGGATAGGGAAGGATTGGTAACTGACTGGTGGATAGGGAAGGATTGGTAATGGGACTGGTGGATAGGGAAGGGTTGGTATGGACCGGTGGATAGGGAAGGGTTGGTAATGGGACTGGTGGATAGGGGAAGGACGGTAATGGGACTGGTGGATAGGGGAAGGGTTGCTAATGGGACTGGTGGATAGGGAAGGATTGGTAATGGGACCGGTGGATAGGGGAAGGGTTGGTAATGGACCGGTGGATAGGGGAAGGATTGGTAATGGACCACGATAGGGGGAAGGATGGTAATGGACTGGTGGATAGAAGGATTGGTAATGGGACTGTGGATAGGGGAAGGGGTTGGGACTGGTGGATAGGGAAGGATTGGTACGGGACTGGTGGATAGGGGAAGGATTGCAATGGGACTGGTGGATAGGGGAAGGGTTGGTAATGGGACTGGTGGATAGGGAAGGATTGGTAATGGACTGTGGATAGGGAAGGATTGGTACGGGACTGGTGGATAGGGAAGGGTTGGGTAATGGACTGGTGGATAGGGAAGGATTGGTAATGGGACCGGTGGATAGGGAAGGATTGGTACGGGGACTGGTGGATAGGGGAAGGTTGGTAATGACTGGTGGATAGGGGAAGATGGACTGGTGATAGGGAAGGGTTGGTAATGGGACCGGTGGATAGGGAAGGGTTGGTAACGGGACTGGTGGATAAGGGAAGGATTGCAATGGGACCAGTGGATACGGGAAGCAGTGGCTGGACTGGTGGATAGGGGAAGGATTGGTAATGGGACTGGCTGATAGGGGAAGGTTGTAATGGGACTGGTGGATAGGGAAGGATTGGTAATGGGACTGGTGGATAGGGAAGGATTGGTGATGGGACTGGTGGATAGGGAAGGTTTGGTAATGGGACAGGTGGATAGGGAAGGATTGGTAATGGACCGGTGGATAGGGTTGATTGGTACGGGACTGGTGGATAGGGGAAGGTTGGTACGTGACTGGTGGATAGGGGAAGGATTGGTAATGGGACTGGTGGATAGGGAAGGATTGGTAATGGGACTGGTGGATAGGGAAGGATTGGTAATGGGGACTGGTGGATAGGGGAAGGATTGGTGCAATGGGACTGGTGGATAGGAAGGCTGGTAACGGGCAGCGGATAGGGGAAGATTGGTACGGGACTGGTGGATAGAAGGGGTTAAAGCGGTAATGGGACTGGTGGATAGGGGAAGGGGTTGCAATGGGACTGGCGATGATATTAGGAAGGATTGGTAATGGGAATGGTGGATAGGGGAAGGGTTGGTAATGTGACTGGTGGATAGGGGAAGGATTGGTAATGGGACTGGTAGATAGGGGAAGGGTTTATAATGGGACTGGTGGATAGGGGAAGGCTGGTAATGACTGGTGATAGGGGGAAGGAATTGGTAAT